>NW_026517516.1:0-56635 GCF_026319265.1 Colletotrichum chrysophilum | reverse complement strand
CCGTCCACTCCGCCACCCCCTACTTCGGCCTCAAAGACGCCCTCTACGAGGTCAACGGCACCCTCACCGCGTCCCCGGGCCTCGAGCTCATGACCCAAATCCTCGGCGCCCCCGTCACGCCCCGCAGCTGGGCCAACATACTCACCCTCGTCGGCCTCCTCCTCCTCGCCACCGCCGCCGCCGCCCAGCTCGCCCTCCGCCGCCCCAGCAACCGCGCCCGCGCCGCCCGCCTCCGCGGCACCACCGACCCCGGCCTGCGCGGCACCGTCTGGACCGTCCTCCGCGTCTTCCTCACCTACTTCCTCACCCCCGTGGCCGCGTGGTCAACCTACCAGCTCACGGCCGCGGCCTTCCTGCCCCTCTACCACACCGTGCTCACAGCCCTCGTCGTGGCCCTGCTGGTGGCCGCGCTGTGGTGGGGCGTGACGCAGAACTCGCCGCGGAACATGGGCTACCTTCTCCTCGACGCGTCCAAGACGCCGCAGACGCCGGGCAGGTTGTCGCGCAGCCAGGACCGGTACGCCATGGCCATGTTCGCGCTGATGTTCGTCCGCGGCGCGGCGGTGGGCGGGCTGCAGATGGCGGGGGCCGGGGTGGTGCAGGTGCTTGTGCTGGCGGCGTGCGAGGTTGTGCAGCTGCTTGTGATGGGCTTCACGTGGCGGTGCGTGCCGGTTTTGAGGGTCGGCGGGGCGCTGAGCGCGGCGCGGTTGGTTGTTTTGGGGATCTTTGTGGGATTTCTGCCGGGTGTTGTTGGGGAGGTGAGGACGAGGAATGTGCTGGGGTTGGTGGTGCTGGGTGTTCATGCGGTGGTTTTGGTGGGTGTGTTTGTGGTGCCGGGGTTGGTTAGGGTTGGGATTTTGATGGCGAGGACGTGGGATGTGGTGAGGGCGGAGAAGAAAAGTGAGAGGGATGGGCTTGAGGTGAGGATTTTGAACTGCGCTGGATATGGACTGTGCTAACTTGTGTAGGAGTATCGTCTTCGTCGACTTGATACAGGAATCGTTCCCGAAACACATCCCGATTCTATTGTCGTATCCGAACGCCCACGATGCCCATCGAGTCTCCTCATGTCTCCCATCTCAACCGCGCCTCTCCGGAAGAGCGTGAGGGATGACGAGGCAAGTTTCAGGGGACATAGACTTTCGTTATCCATTTCGAGCAACGAGTCTTCTGGGAGCTCTGTTGGAGAGGAGAGACATTCCGAGGAAGTCGGAGGGGAGGTTGAGGATCTAGGCTCGCCGGGCTTTGTGTATGAGGCGAGGGTTGAGAAGAGGTTCTCTAGGGCTTCGGTGTTGAATTACTCCAGGCCCTTGGATGGACAGCCGCAGACTCCTTGAGGTTGAACTGTTGGGTGATCACCTGAGTTATTCAGGGCCAGAACTCGTAACTTATCATTCTTGAAGTTTTCTCGGGCGGACTATATGCTACCGCCGTGCTTAAGTCGTGCGTCAAGAACCAAATGATTAAGCACACAGAATTCGCCATGGTTTCAATGGGCTATGTCTACAAGTTTCGGATTCCGAAAGAAAACGACACGAAGCTGAAAAGGTGGGGGGTAGTGATCGATGAGATGGGAAAGCATTGACGTCAATGAATACTATTATCAAAGACGAAGAAGGTTCTTTAAGATAGCTATGGCTCTGTAGTTATCCATGCCTGAAAACCAAAACTTAGGTATGGTCCCTTTCACATACCAAAATTCTTAGGGTCGTCGCATAATATTTTTTCTCGTCGTCGAACCAATTGTCATCGCCCCGGTTCTCCAAAGCCTCCTGTCGAGCGCCCACGTCTTCCAGCTCACTCACGAAGCTAAACACATCATCGTCGCAACCGGGATCATCTTCGGCGTCGTAACCACAAAATTGAGAGGCATAATGCTCAGGCATGGCGTAGTACCTACAGCCAGCCGCGTGAAAGACTAGCTGCTCATTTTTTCACGATCTATAGCGCCTAAAAACCATTTCCGTCATGTGTTCGTCGAGAACCGTGCTCTTGCGTCGAAGACGATGGTCCACGAGCCATACCGTCGGGTTCGAGAAATAGTACATTTCTCGTGTAGCCTCAACCAAACAGTCGTACATCTCCCAACGAAGATCGTCCAACGCGTCTTCTTCGGTGTGCTCTTCAAAGTTCATACTGCGCTCCCGCCCCAACCGATATCTTCCAAGCTCCTCAAGGCTCCACGATGGATCAAAGTCCATGGCGACGTGGCGGATCCCACCGAAGCCGAACTACGGAGACGAAAAAGGCATGTATCGAATTAACGTCCTCCAATCCGCTCGGGTTTCCTGCGGTGAGAGATGTATGAGATCGTGCCCGGGTAAGATAGTCAAAGATTGGGTTCTCCCGTCGGACTCAACATTGAAGGTTGCCGGCATTTGCTCATTTTTCGAGCCGCTAGTTATTATCGAAGCATAAAGATCTATCTGATTGTTGTCGTAATGCTTGCGTCGTCTTTTCCGAAGGCCGAGCCATTCCTCCGGCCTGTAGCGTCGATACATCGCCGAGCGCGACTCTTTGCATGCGGTCCAAAGTCCTGCATCGATAGCATAGGTCGACCGGTTGGCGTCGTACCAGGACGGGCAAGATGTCTCGTTTCCTACTAAGGGGGCTGCAAGAATTTGGTTCTGATTCTCTGAGGTCCGGCTGATGGTGTGTCGTTTGAATGCTTCTGGAATCAGTCTGGTGTTTTCCCACGCGTCCAAAGCTGAGAAGTATTGGACTCCGCGGGCGCCGATGGGACGTGTTGAGAAGTCCCAGATCTGATCTCGAATCTCGCCCGGGAGGAGGGAAAAGGAAGAGAAACTTCCTCCAGCCATGTCTGCTGTGGAGATTTTGATATCCTTCCCGATGGTGTTATGGCGTTTGAGGTCAGAATCGTTGGTTCACCTTATGTGCTAATCGGTTCAATGAATCTTTGCGATAAGTGATGGTTCGAAATTCGATGTCAACGTCGCTGAAGAACGAAAGAAGATTTTGACCACAACAGCAAATTACAAGTATTAGAAAAGAAAAGAAAAAGTAAGCAGAAAATTATCTGAAGCTCATAAATATTCTGGAACCCTTTTGATATGTTGTTTCGTTTTAACACACTTTCTTTTTTCTTTTTAAGGTTCGTGTTGCGCACTCGCAAGGTAGCTGAAGAACCTTTCCAAAGTAGATTGGTAGCCCTGCGCCCTAGGCAGTAAACATCCGATTGCTTTTCCTTATTACTTGGACCGAAGAGGTAATTCCCGGTGGCTAAATGTCTTCGGCCGTCCTACTCAGATCGCGGATGTGAGTTCTTCTACCAACTTCTGTGACAGCACTAATACACCCGAGAGCACACCAAAGCGTCCTTTCGTCGAGGAATCGATTACTCATTCATCGGTTGCTATCCACAACATCTTGAAGTCTTTTGGAAAAAATAGTGGAAGGTCAGTGAAGGCCCTCACGACACAGAAGGTGTGAGGCCAGAGTTTTCGGTTGGATCGTAGGCTGTTGTAACTTCTCCCGCTTTGCCGGAGTAAACATCGAAGGAGATGTGCGAGCTAAAACATGTACATCTTCTGCAGGACAACACCATACGCTTCTAGTACGAAAATGACATTAATTCAAAGCATGCAGCATAGCTCGATTATTAATTCGGAAGCTATTCGCACCTCATGCCGGCTAGTAATTAGAAGTTACTAGTTAGCTATAATAACTTCTGCATTATACTATTTAGTCCTCTAGTTTGAAGTGCTAAGGAGCGTGCTAATAATCATAGCTAAAAGAGTGCAAGGCTAGGGAGAGGATTAGCATATCTTGGTTGATTAATATTCAACCCACTATATCCTTATAAGTATTATCCTCTTTGCTATCCCCTCTGTTATCCCCTCTGTTATCCCCTCTGTCATTCTCTATATCGTCCTTTCATCGTGTTTAAGGGGATCCTGCTTGTGATGGTTGCGGTACCAACGGCCTCAATGTCGTCAACTTGGCCTGCATGTAGTCCCTGCCACCCCCGAGCAATCTTTTCATCGGATGGTGAGCTCTATGTCGATCTCCAAATACAACGACACCATCTTTCGTGACTGGAGCTTTTGGTACAGGTTTGGTTTTTGTTTTCAACTGTCCGGTCGATATGTGTTGAAGAATCTGACATGACGGGCTTTTCTCCCATATCGATGTATGCCCTGGGCCGTGACACGTATTCCATGGATTGGCAGTACACTGCCACATTGTCTTGCTATCGCCCAGTGGGCAACTGCCTTCCACAATTCCATCGACAGTGCCACCGCTTCGGGCTCTGAAAGCAAGTGCGTCCAGGCAACGCATGTGCGCCGCGAGATAGAATCCATTCTCTGGAAGAGTGGAGCAATTAGAACAGGCGTTTCCAGGTTTGAAGACTGGCATGATTGCCTTTCCGAGGCCAGCGCAGACTCCCATTACATCAACGCTTTTCACAATTTCCTGCCATGAGCCTGCGACTGATCCTGAGACGCATACTTTGCTCAAGGGTGTACCCGTCATGGGTGGTTCGATAATTGACATGAGTTCTGTGGCAAATATGAACCCTCGCTTTGGCTCCTCTCTGATGTTGACGGCTTCCGCAAAGCCTGAGTGGATGCCTCATGGCCATTGCAAGAAGGCTTAGCGAATGGTATCGGATTCGGCGTAGTGTGCTCCGTGCTGGTGTTTTCAAAGTATCTGTGGCAGAGGTGCAGAATCAAACTGAGATATGGCACAAGCCAGGCTTGCTCTGTAGCAGAATCGATTACCAATGCTACCTTTCGTCTGCATTCCGCGAGTGTCGATCTGTAACTATCCGTAGGAGTATATCTTCGGACGTTGGAACGTTTGCTGTATGTTTTCACGCCTTGAAACCCAAGGCTGATGGGAGCAAAACTGAAAGACATCTGCAACGCGCCTTCGTACCCTTCTGAGTGCAGGGTCTCTCGACATTGTTCGCTTCCGCTCCAAGAGATCTGTTCTTGTCTCTCAAGTAATTCGCGGGTACCAAGCATGACGTGCGCGACTTCGAACCATCCGATAAAACACCTGGCTTCTCGAAACTGAGAAGGATGTTGAAGTTTCGTCCATTCTTTTTGAGTTGCCTTGAGCAAAGAGAGTTGTACGAAGCTTGCTGCGGAGTCTTCCATAATCTCGAAATGCCACTGAAAGCTGTCTGCTTCTTTGTTCCAATCAACAGGGATCAGAGCTGTCTTGTACCCAAGTAGAACCAAGCCTCCATTGAGCGAGTAGTAGTTCTCCACAGATGCCAGATCGACCATCATTTCAAACGACATCTCGATGCCCTTACCCCACTGACGACAGAGAGGTCTCCAAGCAACCACGCCACTTTTGAACAACGTTGTCCAGCAAGTGGATTCATCTGACGTATTGGGCGACCATTTCTCCAGAGGATGCAAGTTGAAGCGAAAGTTTGAAAAACCGGTTCCTACCTGCGAAGTGGCCGATCTGAAGATACCCCCATTACTTGTGGATAATTGTGGCGGAATCGGTCTCATGGCTGAACAAATCCAACCAATTGCATCGACCAGGTTGCGTCTCTCATGATTCAGTAGGGATCCCGTGACACAAAAGTCAACAGAGTGCCCGGTAATGTTCGTAATCTCAAATTCCAACCCATCTTCGGTTTGAAGAATATGGGCCTTTTTGGGCTGTGGTCCTCCAGTCCTTTCCGAGGATAGAGCTAGTTCCACTGCCATGCTCACGGCTCGAAGAGCACTACGCCCGATTTCGCGCCACTGGTCAGTGACACCGTCGAGACAGGTAGCACACTGAAAACCATCCTCATTTCCAGTAATGATGATAAAGCTGGACAAGAAGTCCAGAACATTGAATTCCAACGGCTCTGCAGGTAACTCATCGTTGTCCACACATAACTTGGGGATCTCCCACTCGCAAGTAATAGTGATGGCAATGTCATCATAATTCTTATCGTTTTGAGCAGTAGAAGTTTCCTGCGAGATGACCTCTGAATTTATAGCCGTATTGTGAACTTGGCCCTGATCTTGTTCGTTTAGAGCAGGCTTTTTTGGCTTATTTCTGCTGCTAGACAGAGTTTGGTTGTGTCTTCTAGCCTTTGAATCAGAAAGATAAGAACTGTAATTTTCTGAATAGGAACTCAGTTCCCCGCCCCTGTGCACTTGTGGGTAATCATCGTCGAGGCCGAGGTCGAGAAGCTGGGGATAATATGTTTGTTGCAGGTTGCCACTCCGAGGAAAGTAACTGTTGGCTCTGCTTACAGCCGCAGAAGCATTGGCAATGGAGTTGCTCTCCCGATGCGTGTAAGCATGGCTTGGGTACATCTGTGCATATTCGATACGACTCTGACGACTCTGACGTATCTCAGAAGTTTGGGGGCCCGAGACGCTTTTGATCCACGCCATCATAAGCTTTCTTATCGACTTTCAATACATGTTTTACATACCTAGAGTGCCCCCCAAAAGTGCTAGAGGAGCCATGATCTACTGATTGTTGT
Source organism: Colletotrichum chrysophilum (assembly GCF_026319265.1). Lineage (NCBI taxonomy): Eukaryota > Fungi > Ascomycota > Sordariomycetes > Glomerellales > Glomerellaceae > Colletotrichum > Colletotrichum chrysophilum. The sequence goes on along the minus strand of NW_026517516.1, from coordinate 50,166 downwards.
GAGTGGAAACTGGCCTATCGTGAGGTTCGCGTTAGTGAGAAGCTAGCAACGAGGGCGATGTATAACTAACACTTCCTGTTCTGTTGTTATTGGGGTCCTTTCCCGACTTTGATTCGGATCGGGCGGCATCACGCTCATCGTTCGGGCTGCGATCCTCATCCATCTAGCTCCCAGGATTGTGTGTGCTGTGGGTGGCGTCGTAGTCAAAGCCGTGGTGACTGCTGAAGGACAACACCTATTCACTCTATTCTGTTAGACGTTTGGCTCGCCAGGGGACCCTATAACCTGCTTTAACCTAAACTACTTTGATCTTCATAAGAGATTGGCTCAAATACAGATGGAAGTCTGTATCCACTTCAGCTCAGAGAAGTCTCTCGACTTTCAATTGAGGTTTTGGCCTTGGCGCGAAAATGGAGTCAAATTGTCAGCACAGCCTGAATGGCTGAAAATTGTTGTCACTGCCAAGCTGAAAGTGTGTGGTGGTGTGTCAGCCTTAAATCAGGCTACCTGACACCGGTACGCCGCGGGCTTTCTGCATCCATGTGAACGCCTGCACTCAAGCTTGAACCTATCTGATGCTCACAGTAATCCGTTGTAATTTTGTGGGCAAGGGTCAATCATCCTTTGGTCAATCGGCTCAAGGCATGTTCATTGGCCTTTCTCACTAGTGCCGGCGCCCTCCGGCGGCGACCTTCTTTGCTGACTAGGCCTGCTTACCTCGGGTCACCCAATCAGATTGCTCTTCAGAACAGTCATGGACCTTCTCCGTGTGCAGCTTCAACGCTGTCTCAGTGCTGCCTAAAATTATTAGTGCAACCTCATGAGAGAAATAGAATCAAACATAATTTCTCGCTAATACATGGGGCATTGTCGCGAGGTCATCAATCATGACGACGACGACGACAATAACAACGACGAAGACTACAACTACGACGACGACGGGGACGACAACAACGATAACAACGACAACGACGACAGCGACGACAGTGACAACGACGAAGACAAAGACAGCGGCGAGGGAGACGACCAGCTACTAATTAGAGGCCATGGACCATCGAACAAAATCGGTTGGCACAACGCTAAGCTGGAACACATTCTTATCGCGGACTTCGACATCCAGTTTAACCTGCGCAGTCTTTTCTGAACAACAGCGCCAAAATGCTCACGGTCTCGATGATGTTCTCCGAGTCGTTAGCGCTCTTAACCTACGACGATACCCGCAAGAGGAGCTCACTGAGGAGGAAGTACTAGGTGAAGGCGAGACCTACGTCGTGAAGAGATGTGCGGTCAAGGGAGGCGACTGTGTCGCCGTCAAGCAGCTTAAGATCAACGATGTATCTGATGACAAGCTATTCCGCCGTAGACTGGGCTCGGTCATTTTCGAGGCTCAGATTATGAGACATCCTCCACTGAGAGCTCACCCTAACCTCCCATCAGCACTCGGATATGGATGGAGCCTTCGCGGAGCATCAGTCATTCCCTACCTCGTCGTCGAATACGCACCTCTTGGGACACTAAGAGAGTACATCAAAACAGCCAAGCCTCGTCTTGCCGACGTAGAGATTCTGCTTGGCGACGTATCTTCGGCCTTGTCGGCGCTGCATACATGTGGCATAGTCCATGGCGATGTCAAGTTGGATAATGCACTGGTCTTCCCGTCCTGGGATCGCCCAACCAAGGCTCTTGCGAAGATAACAGACTTCGGTCACGCAATTATCTTGAATGACACGGCAGGCAGCCAGAGTGACGATGACGAGATCATTAAGTACGGGGGCACTCTTCTGTAAGTCGCACACGGTCATGATTCGGTGCCTGGCTTATAATGGTAATCACAGTTACAACGCTCCTGAGGTCAAGACGCAGGATCTTTTCCCAATAGAACGCAGAGACCTGTTGAAATGCGACATTTGGGCTTTTGGCCTTATGGTGTGGGAAGCCTGCTTGGGCGGCCAGGAGTACACAACTTGGCTCGCAAATCACGGGCATAAACATGTCGAAACGATAGATCGAACTCATATCGATCCATCGAAACTCCCGGACTACGCCAAGCAATGCATGCCCGCCAAACAACTGGGGACCGCCATGTTCATCCGAATCGTTCTCCACAGGACTATCCAAGCAGATCCATCGAAACGAGCTTCAAGCGTAAGGGATCTACCGCTCTACACCAGGTGGACGTGAGTCTTCTAGCCAACGACTTGGGTATTTCTGGCCGCTGATGTATCTAGTGCCGGGGATCTACGCGGCCTTGAAGCTGACTTAGCACTACACTTTGACGTCCCTACTCCAACATACGAGGTAAGCATTCCTGAGCTTTGGTATCTAGAAGGGTGCTTCTTCCTGAGTGGACTACCATCAGTTCTAATGTCCCCATTTGTCTTGTGTTCCTTGCAATTGTCCCTTTTGCCTTTTCTGTCGTTCTTCGTCCCTGCCGTCGTTCTTGTCGTCTCTGTTATCCTTGTAGTCCCTATTGACCTTATCATCTCTGTCGTCGTCCGTCTCGTCCCTGCTCGCCAGGGCAGGGAGAGATATACGCTCACATAGAGCATACAACCCATCCGAATCCGAATCTTGGCCATAAATATGAAGCACATATCTAACTCTTCTCAAGATGTTCCGTCTAGACACAGGCAAAGAGGTTCTCTGGGATCACCAACAGCAAATATTCAAGGGACTTCAACAGACTCACTCCAGCAACCAGGCGAAGGAGAAAGGTCCAATAAGCTGGCAAATTGCGCTTTGCTACTACTTGGGGTTTGGAACAGAGCGAGACTTACAAGAGTCACACAAATTTGCGAAGACCGCTCGCTCTGAAGGTCACCCTATTGCCGCAGTCTTTGGTGATCTATTTGAGTCCGAGACAGACGCGGTCATGGAGCCGAGAGACGAATCGTATGTCACAAAACTCTCGGCGTTGGTGCGAGCGCAAGGAGCCTTGGCGGAGGAAATGCCCGCCCTGGCCAAGGCATTTTTTGATGGGGATCCAGCAACCGCCATGAATCTCCTGTCCGAGGGAGCATCCTTAGCCTCTTGCACTTCTGACGGATGCGGTCCATTTCATTGGTTATTCATGGTTCGGGACCCAGCCGCTTTTGAAGACATTACCGAAAAGCTTTCAGGAGAGCTGGCACAGCGTCTAGTCAATGTCCCCGCAAGTACAATTCGCGAAGCTCATCTACAATGGCCTACCCAGCTGCTGGGAACTCCACTCGCATTCAGCATATCAGTCAACTGCCTCCCAGCGGTCAAGGTACTCCTCGCCTTAGGTGCAAGCCCGTTCGCCCATGTCTACAACGAGTCTCAATACCCACCAGAAGACTCCCGTTCCCAATGGGCAGCCCTCCACGTCGCAGCGAAGTATCATTGCAGCGATATCTTGCGTGAACTCATGCGAAGTTCTGAGTCTCAGAACTGGGAAGGCCTCGGGCTACTCGGTTGCGTTCTTGGTCTCTCCACGCCCCTCGAGCGGCTTGCCATGCACGGTTCGAGTCGCGCTAGTAGGCTAGACGAGACGATCATGCTCATCAAAGACAAACAGTCTCTGAATATGCATGATTCAGATGGAAGGACAGCCATTATGGAGGCCATTGACTTGCAGGATGCGGATGTTGTTGCAGCTCTTCTGCGAGCTGAACCTGGACTTGCAAAGACACCGCTTCGCTCGCCGCACGACCCCAACATTCTCACCTATCCCCTCCACTTTGCTTGTCAACTAGCGGCAAGACGGAATGTTGCTGATGCCCTCTTGATTCCCAAGCTCATCGAGTCGCAAACTCGAGATCTTCAGCCCTCCACAACGCCGTCTCGAGACCATCTAGGAAGAACTGTGCTCCACCTCGCAGTGACTGGAGCCTCAGGTCTCATCACCAAATGGATCCTAGAGAGCCGTCCCGGGCTACTTCATGTAGAGGATAAATGGGGTCGAGCGCCTCTCCATTACTGCGCGTCTTCGGCCAACTGCGATTTGCTTCTAGAAAAGGGAGTAAATATTGACCACACCGATAAGGAAGGACTTTCGCCCCTCCACAGAGCTTGTCTCATGGGCGCTTGTGCAATTACAGAGGGTCTTCTAAAGAAATCGCCGATATTGGATCTAAGGAACAATGTGTACGGGACGCCGTTGCATTGTGCGGTTATTAGCGGATCTGCCGACGTTGTCAACGGGCTTCTCGACGCAGGCGCGCCGATCAACGCGACTGACTTGCGGGGCAATACAGCCGTCCATATCGCTGCCAAGTTAAACCGTTACAGTATTATGCGTAGCCTTCTGGCGAGGGGCGCCGATGTCACTTTGCTCAACTTGAATGGGCAAGATGCGAAGGCTGTTGCTCTTCGTGCAGCAAGTACTGGCAATATTGGCATTCTTAGCATTCTTCGAGACACCCAAGTAGCTAACAAAGGAGACGTTGATTTAGAATTTGGTCAGGAAGATACTGTCCTTCTTGATCGAGAGGGTCAAATTAGAGAGGCACTCGCTCCTGATTTTCTCTGGGATGAAACGTCACTTTCTCTCCAGCAGGCGTACGACACCCTCGACCTTCCGAATAATGCAAAACAGGAACAGGCAGGCGTGAGAGAGGAGACGTATGACGAACGGGTAGAGAGACTACAAAGCCTCGATCAAGCCATTGGAATGATCATCGGACACCATTTCTCTGGTATCCCTCATCATCATTGGGCTAAGAAAGCCGTCGTCAACATCATTTCCATATTCTTCGACGAAATCCTTTGGCAACCTGGTACAATCAACCGAGGAATCGAGATTGTGGCGCGGGCAGCCTACGACTTGGCAACGGTGATGCACTTCTACTACGATGAATCATGGGGAATCCACCACCGCGTGGAGGCATGGGCAGGATACCTCGTCTCACAGAATGGAATCGGGGTACCGCTGCGGCTTGAGGCCATCAGAGTGTATCCCAAAGGTGTCCACCCTCGGCGAAAGACCTATGAGTCATCACAGTACGGCATGATTTCAATCACCAGCAAGGATGATCTCCTTTATGGCTTTGAAGCTAAAATACTCTCTGAGCAAGATCGCCTCGAAGCTGTCTGGAAGTACATGGAAGAAAACGACCCTTCATCATTACCCCTTGACGGAGATGGAAACCCTACTTTCAAAGACAAAGACGAAGATGGCAAGCCCGTCCGTCTTGCAGACGGAATGACTACGAGGCTTCTACGGCTACCTCCTGTCTTCGCGTTTATGGAACAGAAGTTTCCGGTTGCTAAGGTTGAGAAACCTGTTCCGCGCGTCTTCATACCAGAGAAAGAGATCGATGGTTTGGTACTCCTTGATCCTGGGAATCTTTTGCGGCAAGAAACAAACGACGAAGAGCTTGGTAATGAAAAGACAATCGCCGAGCAGACCGGGGCTGAGACAAGTATGATAGTCGACTCGGAGACCAAGGACGATAAAGATGATAGTGAGAAGGATGATAAAGACGACGAGGACGAAAAGAACGAAAGCGACGATGAGAACTGTAGCGACAGTCAGGAAAGCGGAAGCGAGTCACACCTGACGATGCAAGATCAACCGGACTACAGACCCAAATATGAGCCATGCCAGCAAAGCTCGACTTGGTGTAGTCATCTGGAGCAGGCAATCGACTGTATGGTCACTCTTTTCGTCGATAGGAAACCGCGGGAAGTGTTTCCTGCGAGACAGAAGTCAGACATCCAGGCCATGGTGCGGTGGGAAATGAAGACATGGGAGATGGTTATGCCACAGTTTGGAGTCACTCGTTACACATCAACGCTCGAACAGTATTTTCCGCAGCTTTCAGGACAGTCATGGCGGGAAAGCGCGTCTCGTTCCTATCTGGCTTGGAAAGAGAGGTCAAGCCCTGTATTTCGGGATTCGGTCGGAGACGAGCACTGGAACTCTGCAGCAAAGGCGGCTCGGGATGAGTTCTACATCAACTTGTACGCGGCTTGTCACCGCAAGTTGAAGGAAACGTCGAATGAGGGCTTGGAAGCCGATTCAGACAGCAACGAGAACTTATAAGAGGGTTTCGAGACAGCCAAAACCTGGGAACCAACCCAGAAAGCACATGGCAGACACCGCGCCCAGAGTCAGCTGCAGCCTATGACAGCCCACATTGTCTCTTAGTCTCGTATTTGTACAATCTTTACTAGCTAGCTCAATGTCAACATTCTCCTCGGAATCTCGGAGCCGAGATCCCCGCATCAACGTCGTGCGCGATCTGGGGTCGGTGGGGTGAGCTTTCCCCGCTTCCCCACGATGACCTCTGGCGCGCCAATCATGGCCTTCAATCATCTTGACTTGGCTTTGAAAAGGTGACATCCCTTGGCAAGTGGCTTGCCCATGATGCCATGCACCATGACAGGGTCACTTTCTGCACTCAGAAGGATCAGAAGACACTAGCGAGTCCATTCACGTTGACCCGGGCACCATGGCATCGTCATTTTCCGTCTTGTCGGTACAATCTTGTCCGTCCGTGGCAACATACAGCCATGATATAAGAGCGCTATGAGGTGACTCCATGCGCTTGAACAGTCTTTCCATGTCTAAGGTTTCTCTTCCGTCCTCGAAACACAGTAGCCTGTCATCATGGGTCTTCTCTGGAGTGCCACGGCCTTGCTCGCCGCTCGCGCAGCCCACGCTCTTCCGGCAAGCTCGACTTCGAGCGCTTCAACCCTGAACGTGCCGAGAACAGCTGCAGGAGCTTCAATCCCTCACACCAACTCATTCGCCTCATTCTCGTTTGAGCCCGCCTTCTGGGTCGAGTTCTTTGGCAACTCCACGACCCCGAACAACCTCACCTTTGGGCTCCTCGAGCGTATCCACGAACATGGAGGACACCCCGTCATCCGTCCCGGCGGCATCACCATGGACAGCATGATCTTCGATCCGGAAGGCCCCGACTCAGTCCGGACTACCAGCCCCGAAGGCGGCGTGTGGCGGACGACGGTCGGTCCGAACTACTACAAGAGCTGGGACAACTTCCCCGAGGGCACGAAGTTCATCTCGACACTTAACTTCGGCAACGAGAGCTTGGACATTGCGAGGGACCTCGCGGTAGCTTCTACAAAGTACCAGGGCGATAAAATCTCGTACTTTGAGCTGGGCAACGAGCCGACGAACTACGCCTCCACGCGCTGGAACTATTCAACGCAAGCGTACGTCGACCAGTGGAAGGAGTACACCCACGCCATCGACGCCGCCGTCAACGAGACCGGCACCAACAACCTCACCAGCGAGCGCTGGTGGGCGTCCTCCGCGACCACCGACGACTCCGGCCTCGAGGTCCGGCCGATCGCCCTCATCCCAGCCGGCGTCGACTCGGAGCACCAGGTCGGCGTCTACTCGATCCACTCGTACCCCTTCTCGACCTGCGACCCGGCCCGCAACGTGCGCGCCACGATCGAGAACATCCTCAACCACACGGAGCTCGTGCGCTACTGCGACGAGGAGATCTACCCCTCCGCCCGCGCGGCGCTCGACGTCGGCAAGAGCTGGAACATTGGCGAGTTTAACTCCGTCTCGTGCTCCGGCAAGCCCAACGTCACCGACACCTTCGCGCAAGCCCTCTGGGTCGTTGACAGCGAACTCATCTACGCCACCCGCAACGCCTCCGCGACGCACCTCCACATGGGCGCCACGCTGGTGCTCCAGTCCAGCGACCAGAGCAACACCCCCGGCGAGAACGGCAGCCCTGGGTACAGCACGTACTCGATGCTCTACCCGCGCGACAGCCTCAAGCGTGGTCCGGCCCGAGCGCTGCCGTCGTTCCTTGCCCAGCTGTTCATGGCCGAGGCGTTCGCCGTCGAGGGGACCCAGGTCCGCGCTCTCGAGGCGCCTTCTGGCGTCGACTCCGAGAGCTTCGCCGCTTATGCCTTCTACGTTGACGGCGCCATCTCCAAGATTGCCCTCGTCAACTTGAAGCCTTACTACGCCAACTCTACCTCCGACTTCACTGTCAGCGTTGATCTGACTTCTCTTGCGGATGCTGCAAAGGGGGAGAGCATCTATGCGAAGCGCATGACGGCGCCCTATGTGAACACCGGCGACACCAACCTGGCAACATTCGGTGGCCAGTCATTCCCTCAAGGTCAGCCTGTAGGAGATATGGTTATCGAGAAAGTCGACGGTACGGTGGATGTCAGGGGTAGCGAGGCACTCTTGGTGTTCTTCGACGAGAATGTAGTCTACGGACTGTAGAGCTATGACCAGGAAAACACCACTGTAGATCAAATTGAAGACTCTCATGATCAAAATATCCGAACCGTCCACGAGTTTCCTGTAATTTCAACTTCGGGGCGAATCCTGATGTCATCTAGTCGGCTCCTGGCTTTAATGGTGGCGTCGAACCGAAAGAGTCGCTAAAACAGAGACGAAATTTTCCGACAATCAACCTCGCAAACCCTTCATACCTTCCTGATTTCCAACTGCTCACGGCGCCCTTCGCAGAGCGCAGACTTTCACTTTAAGATCTGAAACCTATTGGATATTACCAAGCCTTTCTGGCCGGTTGTTTTTCCTTGAGTACAACTGCGCCATGGAGCAAAGGCCACATCAATCAACCATGCCGCCTAAGAGACGCTTCCCTGCTCCTCAATGCAGTTAGCAAAAGCCACTTTGCGCTGTGTGTCTCGTTTCTGTCGCAGCGTCTTCGCAGAATGGCTCGTCTATGCCCTGCTATTCTATGCGACAACAGGTGTGGTCACCTTCGTCGTCTTTCTTCCTATAGACTGTGTTATCGGTCTGTCTCGTGGAGACTTCAGCAGCGGTCACTTCGTCGACTTCCAGCATTTCGCCTTCCTTATTCCTTTCAACAACTTCATGTTTAGCGCCGTCCCTCTGTCGACCAGGGTTCTTCTTGTCGCACTATGGACGATTACAGCGCGGCCTGCTCTCGCTCTCGCCGGCTGCATCGTTCGAAAGCAACTGCCCGCCTATACGTATCCCTCTGAACAGTATCCTCCAATACGTTGGCTTTTCGAGATCATTTGCTCGTTTGCCAACCGACACCACAAACTTGTGCCTGATATAGAGCTCTATGCTCGGCAGATTCTACGCATGCTAGGCGTCCGAGTTCCATCAGGCTCACATCAGCTGGGAACAATAACACCAGGAGAGCATGACGAGCTTCGCACGTTCGCACGATTGTACTACGAGGTTGTGACCCAGTTCTCTGACAGAAGATCCAAAGAGCCCGAGCTTTCCTGTCTACCTTTTAAGTTGGTAGAAGAAGCACACTACGTGTGTGCACTTGAAGTTCTCCGCCAAGAACCTGTCCCTTCGGCAGGATGCAGTGATAAACGCACCCCATTCTTGTGCGGAACTGCTCACTTTGCGTCACTCAAGAATACGGCAACCACCTGGACATGTCCGTATTGGGAGTATGTGCGCTCAGAGGCTAAGATTTTCTCAGTTGTGTATATTGCAATTATATTTTACTGGATATTCAGGCTTTCAGGAGACTGCTGTGCATTTCTGTTACCTCACACACTTGACGGGAATGGGGTATCTTCGGCTAAGGAGTGGTACGGCAGGCACATAGCACCGCCTGCGATGGATTGCAAAGGTCTCAGTCAAGCCTTTGCGTCGGGGCAGGAGCCGCGGGATTCCAAATAAACGGAGCGTGAACATTTCTAGTAGATCACAAGCTGTTTAAGAGCCATTGTCTAGAAGAAGCATGTGAATTGCTGCTGAACAGGACTTTGGTCCATTTATTCTGGAATATTCAACCCGTACATTCACTCCCGGCAACGAATTTCTCTCCACCTCCTTTCAAATCTTCTGAATTTCCCATAATGCTGTTCCCCAGCAGTAACCAGATTTTATCCAAGACTATACCGGTAGGTCAGTCGCTGTTCATGCTTGAGAGACAAGGTTTGATCATACGTACTCAAAATGTATCCCAAGGTGGTCTTGTTGTAATTTAATCTTTCATTGTGTTCATCCGATATCCGGGCCTTCGAAGATAACTAATTTGTTGCGCGGTGCCTCTGGAGATTGGAGAGTGTTGCCTAGAGGCTGAAGCGTCGGCCTTGGACAGTGTCGGGCTGAGGAGGGATGTGGTATTTCATCGCCGTCGACAATTGTCGTTTATCATGTTTCCATGTGTATTGCGCTTGTGGGTGTATAAAGAGCAATGATTCGCTGTCTTTGAGCCAGGAGTTGGACGCATTTTGGTAGTGGTTCATCACCAGGGTGTGCCAAGGTCTGACACGCCGAGCAGAAGCAACGAGGTAGTTGTCCGTCATGATGCGTGAGAATTGCCGCAAGATCCAAGGTCAGGGAAGCTGAGCAGAACAGCGAGACCCAAAATGTTGTGGTAGCTGGGTGGTTGCGGCTGAGGCCGGGTAGCTGAGGTCAGGGGGGTGGTGAAGTCGTTGCCGGCGTTCCGGGGGTATCTGAAGACATAGCCACAAGAGGGCGGGTAGACTGCGTCGCCGCGGACGTTATATTGGGATGAAGTAGGGAGTGAAGCTGTTGGGAGATATTCAGGAAAGTCGAGCCGAACAACGAGATCCAAGACATTGTCGAAGTAGTGCATCCTGTTGTGGGAGAGATGCTGGGAGAGCCGGCGTCACGCACCCATGATGTCTGCGAAGTGTATTAGCACTAAACGAGCAAAGCAGTCGCTCCACCTACGTCGATATTTTTTATCGCTGTCGTCACTATTGTCCTTGTCGTTCCTGACTGCTGACCAGCATGTTGTGGGATAGAGGAGGTCGAGAAAGCGCCGTGGCCGAGGAACTGAGCGAGACGGGAACGACACGAACCGCCGCCCATGATGTCTTTGACATGCGTTAGTACTTGGCGGGCAAATGAGTTGCTTGACTTACGTCGATATTTTTTTTTTTGACCTCCTGTCCACCGAGTGACGACACCCCTCTCTGCTTTTGTCAAGACAAATCCGCGCAAAGTTGGGTCACCGTCCACTTCGCAACGCTAGGCGATTGCTTCATCGATCATACAGCTCGCAGCGAGCCATCGCCCTCCGGCACGCCGCCGAACCCAAGGACCCAACGGCGAAGTCCATCGGGTATATGACAGAACGCTTTGACAACCCGCCCTTCTTCGTACCCGCATATCGGCTCGTCTTGACTGTCCAGGTACAGCCTCATCAACAAGTTCCCCAGTTCCCACTTCATTGCAAGGACCGCGAAGTCCAAGGAAAGCTCCAGATGGAACACGAGCCAGGAACTGAAGGAAGACTTGTCTCCGCTGACGCGACTGGCCAAGACAGAAACCCCCGTAATGGGTAAAGTCCATGCGGTACAAAAACAGAGGAACACACCCATGCCGGTGGCCAGGCGAGAAATCTTTGAAAGTTGAGCCATGGCGGTTTAGGATGTCGTGAAGAAGAAAAGAAGAACAGGAAAGACTCCCACCGACCAGCAAGAATTTTGTGCCCCTTGGTCTCCCATTTCTCTTGCCGCGGAAGTCACCACGGGGGACTTCTTTCCTCAATGGCAGGCACGCCTTCTTACCTGGGTCAACTTTGAACGTCGAGGGAAGGTGACCCAATGACTGCCAGTATAGTACCTTCACGCTTCGTTGGCCGGTCTTTCCTAGCATTTTCGAGGCTCGGGAGCTCTGCCAGATTCAGCAGCAGCCGGCGGACTGGCTTAAAAATCTGAGCCACGCTTCCATGTATGATCCAATGCCGAAAAGATGCCCGGCGGGTCTCTAATACACGAGGTACGCTCGGGTTACTAACTATGGAACTGGATTCCATGTGCTTGCTCATGGGATTTAGATACGAATCCCAACGACATCGACATTCTCGATCCGCTCCCTCCGAACTTGTATGCTGAGGACAACACAGGTATTAGTCCCATTTATATCGGCCTGGGATAAGAAAACACAGACCTATTCGATTTAGCCTTGATTCCTGCCCATAAGAACACGAAGCTCCCGTTCCTCCGCGATCTAGAGATCGAGCAGGTACCATGAGGTAGTGTCAATTACCCAGTCTATCTAACATACGGCACCGCCCATTCAATAACGAGAAGAAGAACAAAAGAATAAGAATTCAAGCTGAGATCGAAGCTGTCATAGTAATGTGGCACTACAGTCCACAGAACAGACTGGGGTCGTAGGTAAACGAAGATAAAGATAGCACTGATTCATGGCCCTGCCATTGTTTCTTTAGGGTCGGCGCTGCATTTGTCGCCGCGCTTGTTCACTGTATTCTCTGCTTCCAAGGTCTGCGCAGGTACGTCCCCTTTTTCGTTCAATAGGTACATTAACAATTTCACATTGGTCAAGAACAGCAGCCAGTAGCAGACAGTATATGATAACGACGAGGACGACAACAACAAGAACAACGACAACAACGACGGCGGCGACGACGACGACGACGATGACGACGACGACAACAACAATAGCAATAACAACGACAATAGCAACGATAGAAACGATGATAGCCTCACTTAAGGAATTGATAGCGCAATAGATATCACGGGCAGGCGACAAACTGTAGTGCGCTTCATAATAACCGCTCTGGGCCTGCAATCAGATAGTTATGTTTATACCTCTAAACCCCGCCCTATCTATGCGATAAACTCCATGCAACATTGGAGGTTTGAGCTCCCGTACCAAACTAATGACTCTTCACCTTTCTAAGGGGAGCAGTGACCGAGAACGAGACGATGCTATACTCCTTTCTCTCAGCATCCCTCTCCGCCTCCTGTTTGTCCGCCAACTTCTTCTCTTCCGCGGCCTTCTCCTCCTCAATCTTCCGCTTCGCTTCCTCCTCGGCCTTGCGCTTCTTCTCATCCTTCTCGTCATCCTTGATCTCCTTGAGAACGTTACCGTTGCCGTCGAGCTCAACGACAACGTCCCGAGTGTCCAGGCTTCCGTCCTCGGTGTACATCCACATCTCCTTGAGTTCGCCACGAACCAAGCCCGTGAGCCAGAGGGAGCCGAGGACACCGGGGACGAGGTACAGAAGGGCGGGTTGGCCGTGCTTGAAGATGGTCAACATGGCGAGTGTGAAGAGCATGCCGAGGGCGTAGCCGATCAAGGAAGCGTTGAAGTAAGTCTTGTTGAATGTCGAACCGCGGACAGTCGGCGCCACCTCCTTGTCGCCCTTGAGAAGGCCACTCCACGTAGAGGACCAGAACCAGTCGCCCCAGCAGCCAGTGATGTCGATCCAGGGAGCCTTCTCAGCAACGTGCTGAGTCTCGCTGACGGTGACGACGTCGCCAGACTTGGTGTCCTGCTTGTGTGACTTCAAATCAGTCGGGACATACTTGATCTGGCGCTGATAGTGCATCCACATATCAAAGCGCAGCGCCAGGCACATCACCATGCCGGGGACGACAATGTCACCGAGGCCGAGAATGCTTGATCTAGAAGCGGACTGGAACTGAAGCTTGATGGGGACATCGAGCTTGGTGGCGACAGTAATCATGTAGGGCCTGTTGGCTGTCAGCAGATGTTCGACGCATGTCAGAGCTTGGGGTAACTTACGTGTAGAATACCATGACAATGTCGTAGAAGAAGAGGCCCATCAAGACCAAGCTGCCAGTGCCAAATGTCGTCGGCGACATGATCAGAGCCGTGCCGTAGCAGAAGCCATAACCCATGATGTTGGAGAGAAAAGGGGATCCGGTCATGTAGTACGCCGATACCGTGCCGAAAGCCAGGAAGAAACCGAGAATGTGCGTGACAGACAGGTGAAATTTCTCCCTAAACAAGCCATGCACCTTGGCCTTGACGGTCCATTCGTCGATCAGGAGATGGCGGACATCCCAGAGGAGGCGGTTAATCTTTGCTGTGATGGGGAAGATCTTGCGCAGAGGGGATGGCAGGGGGTTGCCGGTTGTCATAACCTCCGTCTCTTCGCCGTCATTGCCGTTGGTCTTGACGTATGTCTCCCGGTCATCGTCAACCCGGCATAACACACCCTTCTCTCGAACCCAGTTTGGAAACACAAAACCCGAGCCCACTCTTAGCGCATGCGCCATCAGAGTCGTGAGACTTGCCACACCCGCAACGGACATGTACACGCGCAGGATCTTGTTGAGGATAGCCGGGTCCTGGAGCCATTGGATGAGGTAGTAGAGTCCGATCAACATGGCACCCGCCAAAAGAGGAAAGACGATGGCATCAGAGGGCATCAATCCCTCCGTGATGGGCTCGTCCTCCTTGCGGTCAGCTTTCTCGCCCTTCTTCCGCTTCGGGGGAGCTGCGGACGGGGGGCGGCGGAGAGCACCGTGCGCGCCGACGTAGATGATGGCGAGGGCGGAGAAGATGAGTTTTCCCTCCATCGACAGGAGGCTGGCGACTCTGGCGAGATCCCATTCCGGTGATGCGCCGGCTGTGCCGTTGCTGGCGCCGGTAATGTTGGTGAGGTTCTGGGAGATTTCGTCGAATGGCGGGGTCACCGGACTGGGGACCGCTGATGAAGCCATGGCGCCGGCCGGATGAATGGGCTCCTAGGGTACGATGACTCGGGGCGGTCACAGACGAATACGTTAGAATTCGTGGTTGGAAGCTGCTGAGATGCTGTTGACGGACGGCCTGAATAAGCACGCTCGTGATGTTTCGTGTACGTGATGAAGCTGATAGAGATCTGGATGTGGCAAGTGTACTTAGTTGGTAGGAAGGTACGATGACGCCTGATTCTTCAGTCCGAATACCGGTCCCAAAGTCTCTCTTTTAAGCTTCTCTGAAGCTATCTTGTTCGTGAATGAAATTTGCTGCGGAAGATGTGAGAAGACACCTTGCAGCTCTGGGTGTTGCGCGCACAATAGAAGTTGTCTTGAACAGCGTGTTACCAATAATGCGAAAGTTGGAACCTTGTTAAAAGGCTCGAAGCGGGAAAGGATACGCCACACCGGTACCAGAGACACCTTGCCGGACGCGGTCCTTCTGGAAAAAGAGACAGCCGGACTTCCACAGAAAAAGATCCGTCCAGTTTTGGAGGCTGCGAGAGGGATGGACGAGCGTTGCAACTTGCAGGAACAAGAGTTGAAGTCACTTGCCAAAGATGCGCTTAGCCTCACACTCAGACAGCTCGGCAGGCAGGCACATCCAGCAAATGATGCAGGATCTGGCCAGAAAGCAGCGCGCCGCAAGGTACCACGACAGGGACCCGGGGCCCATCTCCACAGCGGCCCAGATCCCGCTAACCTAACCTGCGCGACTGCCTTATTTTTCTTCGACGGCAGGCGGGTGGCTGGCTCAAGCTCCCCACCATCGTCCCAACTCGATCGCTGCTGCTTGCTTTCATCGCGTCGCGGGCCGCTACATCGCAACCTCGCCCAAAATATCGACAACCCCTCCATCGCGAATTCCCAACTTCTAGCTAGCACAAACAAGTCGCGACAGCGCAAAGAAGCCAACATGACGACCAACGTGTCCCTCGAAACCTCAATGGTACATCCACTCCCCTTCTTACCTCCAGCGCAAACCCGCAAAGCTAACCAAAACCCCCAACTTAGGGCACCATCATCCTCGAGCTCTACACCTCCCACGCCCCCAAAACCTGCACGAACTTCGCCACCCTCACCAAGCGCGGCTACTACAACTCGACCATCATCCACCGCATCATCCCCAACTTCATGGTCCAGGCCGGCGACCCCACCGGCACCGGCCGCGGCGGCACCTCCATCTACGGCGAAAAGTTCGCCGACGAGATCCACCCGGGCCTCAAGCACACCGGCGCCGGCGTCCTCTCCATGGCCAACGCCGGCCCCGACACCAACGGCTCCCAGTTCTTCATCACCCTCGCCCCGACCCCCTGGCTCGACGGCAAGCACACCATCTTCGGCCGCGTCAAGAGCGGCCTGAGTGTCGTCAAGAGGATGGGGCTCGTCAAGACGGGCCCCGAGGACAGGCCGCTGCAGGAGGTCAAGATCGTCCGGGCGAGTGTCATTGAGGAGGGTGAGCCGGAGGAGTGATGGGAAGATGGGCGCACGGAGCGAGACAGATACTGAGATACCTTTGGAGAAACGGGCGTTTATGGCGTTGGCGGTTGCGAATCTAGACTGCTTCGGGCGTCTGAGGATATGAAAAGCATCGTGACAAACCTATCTTAGGCAGCATAGAATGGGGGTAGTATATAAGATCTCCTGCCGTTGGTGAATAAAAGGACCAAAAAGGAAAAAGATACCAAAGACGACAAAATAATGTCAAAATGACAAAACGAGCGACCCAGCGCATTAGACCCAAGGGCAGACGGGAATTTCGAAGGATTGAAGTCCCACGCTGGGAAGGCCGAGTAGCCTCAGAAGGAAGCCGAACAACTGTTCGACCACCGACCTCAACGGTAGCAGCAAGGCATTGTGCAACTGATAAGCCTTCCTGTCTTCTTGCGCTGTGAGGCAGGACCGGCCCTCTTGGGCTGCTCCTTCCTCACTGCCTCAAAGCAAACTCGGCACCGTCACTTGGTTATCCACACGCATTAAATATTAGCCAGCTCAATCAAGATTACCAATCACAAAATGATGAGGAAAAGAGGGGGATGAAGACGGCATGACACCTCAGTGTCTTCTCCAAGTCATGAGCACATTTTGATCCATCTGGCAGAGTCTAGTGTCAGTCCCGGGAAGCTGCAACGCAGGATGCTGTCGACTGGCCAGCGTATTGCCTCAATCATTTACAGATATTTCCAGCTCTCGTTTTCCAAGAAGTCAAAGCATGCATCAGTAGACTCAAGTTACGCGTAATCAATGGGGAATCAATATCATTGAGTCAATGCCTATAAAATAACCGCAGTCTCTCTAACGCCGTCATCCGCCTTGCCAGGTGATGCAGAAGAATTGTACGGGATAAGCCACCCCCACTCCTACCCAACGAACTCCCAGTTCATGCAATGTTGTTGAGTGTGAAGGTGTGTGTGTATCAAGAGCGTCTGTTGTACTGCGGTGCCAATCTTTGTTTGAATACAAGATGATGTGTCGGTCTGGAACCCGACGGTTGATCAGTTTGCTGATCTGATTTTGGCTCCGGTGTTTCCAATGTTCCGGGATGAGCGATGTCTTGTTTCTGGTTTGATACTGAACCAGCGGGCATGTTGAAGAGAATAAAGGGATAATGTAGATGTTAAATGGTTGTTACCAGCAGCGTCTCTTCTTGGACTGGTCGTTGATCTTGTCTGGGGGTCTCTTTTGACCCTTGGTAGCAGATTCATCGATCGTTCTCTTCGATATCTTATTGGTGTTCGAAATAGACGGTGACGAAAAAGGTCCAGGCGAAGGTGTCGGCGGCAGATGACGTTTACCGGAACCAGTTGGAGGATTGCTTCTTGGAACAGACTGAGGCTCGGGTTCCGATACGGCGGCAAAGTCAGAGCTTTGCTGGAAGCCTGAGCCGGAGCGGGAGCTAGGGGTTTTCAGCGCTCCACGGCCAGTTGTGCCGCCAAGCCTCTAGTTTGGCGGCGACGACAACGTGCCGGACGATTCGGACTCTGCATCTTCGGTTCTACCATTGCCATTCTTCGACAGCGGCGACGATAAGGGCGGCTTCGCGGCGCCAAGCTTCAACTTCTTAGCCGGGCTGATGCCTTTGCCCTCCTTAGACTCCTTCTTCTCCTTCTTAGGGGCGACCTCGACAGTGGAATTGTCATCGTCGTCGCCCACCTTCGATTCGTGGCTCAGCAGTGAGTTGGTCTTGACCTTGTCTTTCTTGGGACCCTTAGTCTTGAGAATCACCTTCTTCGTCATGACCGTTGGCTTCATCTTCTTCTTCTTATGGCTGTTTTCCGATTCCTCGTCTTCCTCCGGTGCCGCCACTTCCTCACTGTCGCGCTTCTTTGGGCTCGAGGCTCGTGATGCAGGCGCTGGTGTCGCCTTCTGGCTCGATGGGGGTGTTCCGTCGTTCTGGCTTGCGCCGTTACTGCCGTTTGAAATCTTGGCTGCCGCAGCGCGACTCGCGTTACGGCCGCTGTTACCGATACACGATCCCATGTGGTTGTTGAGTCTCGTGACGAGGATGCATCGCTTGCACTTGCTGCATGTGGCTGACGGGAACGAAAGCACATTGGCAGGGCGCCCTTCTCCGGGGGCGGGAGACTCGATGTTCGGGTCGGGCTTCATGTCCTTCTTCTTCTTGCCTCTTCCAGGGCCCGGCTGAACCCAGGTCTGCCCGTAGATGTCGTAGCCAGGCTTGTCGATGTAAGGGTGTTTCTTGCAGTAGATGACGCTCGGATCGGGCTTTCTCGCCCCCTTGCCGTCGGTCGGGTAGAGCAATCGAGGCAGGTGGCATCTCGGGCAGAGAATCTCGGTCGTCGTCTTCAAGGGATTGCCTTTGAGCATCACCTTACCGTCTTCGTATATCGCCGCATCGGTTTCGATCCGCACATCGGGTTTCGAGTCAGGCGTCGAGCTTTCTGATGCATCGGAAGCCAGCTTCTCGACACGGATCGCGGCCGTGGTGGCCCTCGCCATTTTCTCGTCGCGGTGCACCTTGAGCAGGAGGTCGTGAACGATATTGTACATTAAGTCGTCGAGCACCGAATGAGCCTTCGCGCCGAAATTGTCAGCATCATATCATTCCACCGGCGGCATGTCGCGGTGGTGTTAATTTGCGATCGAGATGGCTGGGTGCACCATCCGCCAAGTTCGAGGCAGGGCGAGCACTTACAAGATTCTCCATGCTGCCAGCATCGTCGGGAGCGACGATTACTCCAGCCTTGCCCGTGTTGGAAGCCATCTCTCCAAGGGCCGGTCGGACGGCGCACAAAGGCTGAGGGGAGAAATTGGGGGTGGTGATGGCAGCCTCAGAGGGCGAAGCTTTGTGGTCGTGTGTGCAGGTTTGTGGAATCTGAATCGGGTTGACGGGTAACTAAAATAGGTGCCACACGGGCTGACGAGGGGGCAGCGGTAGCAGTGTGAGATGAGGTCAAGCTGGAAGAGTTGGCGGCCAAAAAAAAAAAGTTTCGGAACCTTGCTTGCTGAAGTAATAAGGGTGCAACGCCGCGGGTTTGCAAGGAGGTGGTATGTATCGGCGATAATTATTAGCAGCGGCAGGCGACCAGCGACTGACTTGACAATTGGGAAGCACGAGCCTCGTGTCGACCGCTCAGCTACTAAGGCGACTCTTGGTCGTTCGTCTCTGCGGACAAGGATCCTAATCCGAATCAGGCACTGGTACGGTTAGGGATCTGAACGGTTGTCACCGGTCCGGAGAAGTTGTTGAGTGGAAGAGACTTGGGGAAACCGGAGCGGAGGGAAGATTTGAAGATGTGAAAATAGCAAAATGGAAGGTCAAGAAATGGTCAGTTTTTCCGGAGCAGAAATTGCCAAGCCAAGGGAACAGACGGAGAAGAACAAGGCAGGCGGAATTGAAGGTACAAACGGGGAACTGCCCGAACGCAACTTCCCAGAACTGTCGACATTTGATTGATCTAAGCGGTCCACTGGGCAGCAGCTTTACAAGAGCTCAAACCGCTTCTTGTCCACCAACTGGTATTGCATGGTACCTTTAACTTGAGTTACAGGTACCTCAACTGCCTTTACCTAAAGTGCATTGCAAGCATCCATCATTGGCTTTCCGATGTGCTCTTTGATGCGGAAGGGCGATTTGACGGTTTAGCGGTTCAATCAGCGACTTACACCGCATCACTCTCTACTGCAACTGCCCAAACGAAGACACCAAGAGCGCCTTAGCTGCATCTCATCGTAAGATGGCCACCTCATCCGTTCAGAGTTGCATCGGGCCAGCTTCAACTCCAAGTCATGGGTTAGTTGAAGTGGCTGCAGAAACAGCATGATACCCGCCCCGGGCCATCGGATTCGGTCTGCGAACTCAGGCCCATCAGCGTATGCATGTGCCTGAGTTAGCTCCCCTTTTAGGGACTTGACCCCAGGCCAACCTCGCGCCTCACGATAACACCCCGGGCGGCAGAAACCATAGAGCACCGGTTTCTCGGAGAAAGTCTTGACCGCCCGTGCAGCACGTAATCCGCCGCACTGCATCATCCATCACCAGCAGAAAGCCTCCCTGTCTGTCCAAAGTAAGGGGGCTCAACAACCAGCCTCACTTGTCAACGGCCTGGAGCTTGGGGCGCTGACTTGCTCCGGGAGTGGACACATATCTGTTGGCTGGCACTAAACCAAAACCCTTGTGTTAGCGACTACGAGCTGGACCATTCCATCTTTCTCCCCTGCCGGCCCAGTCCGCCCGAATCTGGGATCTCTGATGAACTGAAGAGTGTCGACCTCAGGCAAGCGCCATTGAGTCGGTCAGGTGGGGCCGGTTGCCGTCGGCTCGTTCCCTGCATCAGCGCATCTCACTCTGCGGCGCTCGACTCCTTCCCTCACTGGAAATTATTGGCTTTAGGAGGCACCCGTGGTAAGAGCACCTGTCTCTGAACCTTCCCGCCATCGTCACAAGGGTCACCACCACCACCCTCAGGTTCCCCGGCCTGTCCAACCAGCGCCCGCCCCTTCCCGCAAGGGCCTGGCCTGGGCTCCGTCACTGCGTCGCAACCATTCAGAATTCAGAGACATTCCAACTCCGTCCCGAAACTTCATCCTTTTTTTGCACACTCGCACCTCTCCTTTGGGACGCTAATCGTCGCCCTCGCCGGATACATCGACATCCTCCTCACTCCGCACCCAAATAACCACCACCTTTGGCCGCTCGCGTGTAAATAGTGCGAATCTGGATTTGAATTTACGTCAACCTCCATCATAGACACATCTGGCTAGAAGCCACCAATCCCTCGCATCCTCAACGACCCTTGGACCCTGAATCTTCTTCTCGCCTCGAGCATATAATTACACCGACATACGAACTCCCCAAAATCGAAAGCCACCATGTCTCTCCCCCAGACGAAGCCAACCCAATCTTCCATAAAATCCTTCTTCCAACCCCGCCAACAACCGTCTTACGCACCTCCTCCGTCATCAACCAAGTTCACCCCGGCACCCGCAGCTCCTCCTCCAGCTGCAGCTGCCCCTCCCCCCGCAACGCAAACCCCCACCTCGACAGCAACGACACCATCACCACCACCTCTCGCGACAGCTTCGTCCGTCCACCCGTCCGCACAGATCCGCCCTGTCACCCCGACAGACATCCAAGCTCTCCGCCGCATAAACTCCCTGCTGCTCCCCGTCGCCTACCCAGAGCAATTCTACGCTGGCGCCCTCCAAGGCCCCTTCTCCCGCGTAATAACCTGGTCCGACACTTCCTCCTCTTCGACAACCACCCAAGTAATCGGCGGCGTCGTCTCCCGAGTCGAACCCTCCCCCTTTCCGCCGACAACAATCTCCTCGGAGCCCGAACACGCCCTCTACATCCAGTCCCTGGCCCTCCTCTCCCCGTACCGCTCCCACGGCCTCGCGACCGCAACGCTCGATAACATCATTGCCGCCGCCTCCTCCGTCCCGGGCGTCAACCTCCGCCACGTCTACGCACACGTCTGGACAGACAACGACGAGGGCATAAAGTGGTACACCTCCCGCGGCTTCGAACAGTTCGGCGACGAACTCAGGGGCTACTATATCAAGCTCCGCCCAGACTCGGCTTACATCGTCCGCCGCTCCATTGGACCGCTGTCTCTGTCTTCCAGCAGTCACCGCCACAACCAAACCTCAACAATGGCCGCCCCCATCCCCGCCGGTCCCACCGCCGCCGTCGCGAACCTCCCTCCGATGAATACCCGCATAGCCGCAGGCGCGAATGGCGATACGGACAGGCCCCTGATGACGCCGTCGGGCCAATCGTTCCAGAACCGACGCGCCGAGACGGAGTGGAACGATCTGCCGGCCGACATGGCGCCGCCCATGCTCGCGCCGCCGCGGAGCAACAGCGCCTCCGGTGCGAGCTCGCGAAGCAGCTCGGCGGCGAGGAAGAAGAAGGATCGCGCGTACCCGGCCGCTGCTTTCCAAAGTTAGAACTCGAGGATTTGAAAAGGATTGATTAATGGGCTAAAGTTGATAAGAATAGATGAGATGGCGTTGGGACTGAATCAAATCATTTAGCAGGATTACTCCAGACACTTTGCGCTAAGCATCACCATAGATCAAGAAGGAAATAGAGACCAAAAAAAGGATGCCACAAGACGTTTCTTCTTTATTCCAGAAGGAGCCAATGTACAACTTTGAACAAGTAGTAGAACAACAAAACAGAAAATTCGAAGTTTGCTCTTCCCAACTCCATGACCCCAGCTTCGAATATGGAAAATTCGAACGTCCAAAAAGAATTTTGAAAAAAGAATCAAGAACAGCATGCTGAAAATGCTTGCCCAGCCAGAGTGGTGGTGGGTGGTCTCTGCTTTTTGTCCCACCTTCCCTTGTTCCCAAATGCTTTGCCTCCACCCGCCGTCATTCTTCCTTTCTTTTCACACGTACACACATTCATGACAGTTCATCCCATCATCCACACTCATTGACGATTATAACGAGACCACCACAGGGCCCCAATGGCTGCAACACCCACTGCGCCTCCAATGGCCAGTGTTGTGTTGGAAATTGCGGGCTCCTCGCCTAGAAGGAAGCACAGAGAGGTTAGTTTGAGGGGACAACAACGGGGATTGTATCGGCGTTTTCGCAGTGCTCCGTCACCGGTGCAAGACACTTACGTGGTGTTGGGATGGTATCGAGCTCGCGCTTGACGTTCTGTCTGAACTCCGTCAAGACGTCCGAGTCCTTCTCCATGCCAGCCGCCACGAGGGCAATTAGTGCAGCGCCAACGCCGCTGCCATCCTTGGCAATGCCAATACGAATCTTCTCAGCACCCTTGGCTCCAATGCTGTCAATCGCGCGCAGGGCCTCGTAGATCATGTCGCGGAAGAAGGGGTAGTGCTCGACCAAGCTGCCGTCGACACCAATGTCAATGACCTCCTCGTTGGGGTCCTCAAGCTTGCCGGACTGGATGACAATGCCAGCGATGGCGACAGCGGAGAGACGGGCAGCGCGGCGACCAACAGCGCCAGCGACAGCCTTGAAGGCCTGGGCGTCCTCGAGAGAGGGGCTGTACACGTGGAGGACCGACTCGAGCTCTTGGCGGAGAGTGGAGAGCTCCGGGGTGTTGTCGGCGGCAGCAACAGACATGATGGCGCTGTCGAGACCCCACTGCTTGAACATGCCGGACTGGGGGCTGATGTCGGTGGTGGACTTCCAGTCGTTGAAGCTCGAGTTGGCGTCCTTGAAGAGGGACAGCTTCTCGTCCTTGAGCATGTCAAGGATGGTCAGTCTGACGATCTCGCCCAAGAACATGCCAGATACGCGCTTCTCGAACATTTGGATACCGGGGTTCACACTGTCCTTGTCAAGCTGAGCATCCCAAGGGGTGTTGGGAAGAATATTGAGCTGGTTGTCGAAGGAGCCCCACTCGACGTTGACGACCATTTCGCCGGTGGCAGCCTCGTAGTCGCCAACAATGGGCTTCTTGATGTTGGACAGCTTCTCGAGGTAGGCGCCGTTGGTGCCGGTACCGAAGATGGCGCCGAGGATCGAGCCAGACTTGCCGGTGGACGTGTAGGATCTCGCCATAAGAGTTCCGACGGTGTCGTTGACGAGAGCGGCGACGCGCACGGGAAGGTGCAGCTTGTCGATCTCGGTCTGCAGCAGGGCGCAGACATCCTTGCCGACGGCATCGGGGATGTCGAAGCCCTTGGTCCAGCGAATCAGGTTGCCCTTGTTGATACCGAGCTGCTGGACGGGGAAGGAGAAGGTAAAACCGAGGCGGAAGACATGCTCGTCGCGGTAGCCCTCGGGGGCGCTGTAGGTCTGACGACGGCGGACGTGCTGCTCGAAGTGTTCGGCGTGGTGTTCGCGCAGGAAGAGCTCAATCTGCTTGGCCAGGAAAGAGAACAGGTCTTCGGCCTTCTTGGCGACCATCAGCTCCTTGGGGATCGCGACCTTGCTGTATGTGAGGTTGAAGGTGGTGTCACCGTTCAGCTGAACGGAGCACACGCGGAAGTTGGTGCCGCCGAGATCAACGGCCAAGTAAAGACCCTGCGGTCGTCAGCATTGGCGTGAGGGGAGTTGGGGAGCTTTCTCCGCTGCTGTGTAATTACCTTCTCGGTGCCATTGGGGACACCAGTGACGTAGGTCGGGATTTGGGACAAGCTCGTTCCGTCCTTCTCGAGGCCCTCGTCTGCAGAAATTGCTCGCGTTAATTTTCAATTCTTTGCGGGGTTATTCGCGCCTTCCCGCAACCAGACAGCTCAAGGTGTTTTGCGCTGTGCGCGCACACTTATTCGCGCACAGAGCATCGCCCAGCTGGGAGCTCCAGCAAGGTAGCTTAGCTGCAGGGGGAAGGAAGCAACGCAAGCAATTGCTTCGGGAGGGAGGGGTCATTCGACTTACGCATCTGGCCGAGGAACTCCGTCACAGCTTCGTTCAAGTAGACATCGGTGACCTCGAACTGGTCGACGACACGTTTTGTCTCTGCTTCGAGCGCCATTGTGAGTGGTTTTGAGATTGGAGGCGTGGTTGGGAACGGCGCGGGGTTCTCGCAGACTGGCTCCTGGAATATTTGAGCCGAAGGGGAGTAGAATGGAGGAGAAGGATGGAAGAATGGGTGTGAGGGGAAAGAAAGAGAGGAACGAAGTTGTTGGAGCTGTAGGTGTTGAGGAAGGAGTTGGAGCTTGGCGTTGCCGAGAAGGAGCTGCGCGAGCTGTGAGGAGGAAGAGGAAGAGAGAAGATTAGTTTATGAGCTTGGCTAGCAGACGCCTTTCGTCATGGAGGGTGGATGGATGTTAAGGTGGGTGGGTAGGCAAGGTAGGACAGTAAGGTAGGACAGCCAAGGGAGATAGATGATGGGATTCTCGGAAATAGGTATGGATGAAGATGGGAGGTAAGGATGTGAGGGTATACAAAGGTAGAGACAAAAAGTCAACAAAAATAATGAGAGGGCTTAGGGGAGGGAAGAGCGGGAGCTTCGAGGATGATGTATGTGACGAAATCGCAGAGGAATGGACGGGGGACGGGGGTGGTCAATTGGCATGGAGCGGAACATGGAGCAAGGAGCATGGAGTACGGAGCACACGCGTGGAGCAAGCTGGAGCCCCAGCAGGCATGTCGCTAGCGCCTCAGCACGTAAGGTAAGGCAAGGCCAGGCCAGGCCCAAGTCAGATACCTTGCACACACGCTACAGAGTGCCTCTTTCAGTGAGGAGTGTGCTTGAAGAAAAAAAAAGAAATCGCGGGAGAATGAGGTAATGATGTGGTGGGGTGACAGGCCTCGTGCATCTGTCTTCCAGAAAATCCCCCCCAACGCCGCACACACACGACTTTCCAGCTGGGTAGCCTGGTCCCCGGGCTTGGTAGGGGATTGCTGCAACTTGGCCACGACGTTGGTCTGAACATGCATGAGGAACTGTGGCCGTCTGATCTGACCTGACTGACAGTTCATGATTCTGACAGTTCGCCGAGAACAGCCCAGCCGAGCCAAGGGCCAGGACCGGAACACACTGATACTGCAGTGCCTTGGTACCTAGGTAGTTGCAGAACAAGACGGGGGAGAGAGCTGGCCTGCCAGAACCCGGAGCTGGCGGTTAACCCCAGAGGAAAACTGCATCCCAATGGCTACTCTCAGCGCAACTTGCAGATGGAAATGCGGTTGCAGAGCTGCAAGTCTCTCGACTGGGGCAGCACGGAGCAACAAGCTGCGTGTTGGAATCGCGTCTTGGACAGCAGCACCCTCTACGCCTGACAAGCAACATATCGTCTCAACATCCCGCTATGGCTGGATGCAGCGAAGCAGTGCAGCAGCGTCAGGCAGGCAGGTAGGTAGCGTGACGTGAGGCGACGACAGCTGGCTGGACACCAGGTTCTTGGTCCTTGGTCCTTGTCCTTGTCCTTGGGAGCTGCGGGGAACGTCCAATGTCAGGCTGCTGGGTCCAGTCGAGCAACCAGGTGCTTGGCCTTGGGTCCTCACTGAGGTGCCTGCCCACCAACAACAACACCGTCTGCTGCGAGACCTCGTCATGCCCGCCAAAAACAACAGACAGGCACTGACACGGACCAGAACCCGCCCGCCGCAAGAGGAAACACGCTGGAAAAAACTCGGCGCCGGAGTTCGACCACGCCCATCCAGCCTATTGGCCCGCTGGCTCAAGTTCGGCCCCTCCGCTGTCCCCAATTGGCTTTGCCGGCGGCGCTGGGTCCAGGTCTCTGGAGCTGGAGCGGGCGGCCACTGGACACTGCATTTCCCTCGCGGTGCTTCTCGCGGGCTTTCACCGTGTCCCCTGCTTTCTCCAGTCTCCAGTCTGCAGGTGCAGCATCTCTCATCCCACACCTTCCCACGCTCGCGGCTCTTCTTCCCAAGCTCGGAAAGTCGCCTGAAGCACAAGAAGGAGGAGGGGAGGACGACCCCCGGGGGAGGGCCCCAAAAAGCTGGAGCCCCCGTGATATGCACCGAGAAAAGGTCGGGCAACGTCGATGGGCGAACAACTCATCCGTCCCCCAATCGTTTGTGATGATTTGCTGGTACGATGCGGGAGAGAGAGGCAACTCCAGGCACTTGCACGCCTTCCGTGGGAACCACGACACGCGAAACCACCCCGGCTCCACGGTCCCACTTCTGCGCCGAAGAAGCTCCCGTCCAACATCCACCGGGCGGGCCACCGAACATGCCGGAAATGGAGAGACGCCACTGACGAGAGGGAGAAATAGGGACATCAATTCAAACGGCAGCCACAGAAGGAAAACCCCCAATCAATGAAACGAAAAATACAGACTGTGCGCGTGCTCAGGGTGATGTGGGTAGTGGATTCAGAATGACGGGTGCTTGTTGGGACGGGGGGATGAGAATGGATCATGGAGAAAATGTGATAGAACTGGCTGTCCAAACAGAAGGAAATACGGCGACCGCAGGCCGGGTACTTACAAGAACAAGCACTAATAACACGACCGAGCAAAGGCCGTACCAAAACGAGGAGACCCCATGGGAGACCAGGAAGCTGCTCCTCCTTCTCCGGTGCCCAGGTCCTGGAGTCTTCCTCGGTAACGTTGTTGCTGTTGCTGCTGTTGGCTGCCGCTCACTGCCGCTGCCGCCGTTGATCTCGTCCAAGCCGCCGCTGCCGAGCGTCAACACCACTTCTTCCGTGTCGTGATATGCGCCGACGACGCCGTCGTCAAAGTCATTAACGTAGTTCATGTCCTCCACTGCTACCTCGGACATCCTGTCATCCTGCATTTGCATGTGGCTGCTGTTTCCCTTGGTCTCGCGAGACACGGTCCTGGTGATGGCCGGGTCTACTGCCAAGGCCACCCGAGCGCCAGCTGTTCGGCGCTTCCCTCCCGGATGAAGCCCGACAACGTGGTCGGTGTCTGGTGTGAGTGAAATAGCGGTTGTTCCAGATGCAGGTCTCGAAGCGGGCGCGGCGCGAGACTGCCGCCTTTGCGGTGTTTTCTTTTTTCCCTCTAGACTTTCGGGACGGAACGACGGCTAAATGTCCGGCGTCCTCTCCTATCGGCGAGAGATAAAGACGTCCCGGCGTGCGAGGGGACGTTCTAGACTCTCGTAGTTACAGGCTGCGTGCAACCTGCGAGATGCGGATGGAGATGCAGGCGGGCGCAATCGCAGCAGAAGCAGCAGTCGCAATACGGTGACTGCAGCGAAGCGACGCCGCCGCTTTGCCTGGCACACGCTCACACACACCACCTAGCTGCAGCCTACAACAGCTGCTGGGCAGCAGATTGCGGCACTGGTGAGGTGAGGCTGGCGATTTCCGTCCGGTAGTAGTGCACAGTCCCAGTTTCGGCCCTTTGGAGGAGACAGCACGCGTTTAAACGGCCCGTCTGTAATTAGTTTCCCGGGTGTGACGCTGCGGATAGACGACGAGGACCCAGGTTTGCTCCCCCCAATGAGGTCATGAATGGGGATATCCCGGGGGTGGAAAGCCGCCGATGGGGGGTACTGGACTGAAGCAAGGGCTTTCTTTCGCTGGCCGCGCCAAAAATTCCTCGCTCAAAATCCCAAAAACTCTGCTGTCCTCGTGCAAGTCGCAGTTGGGCGACGGCGGGCCTCTCTTGGTTTCTGGTCTCTCTCGTTGGTTGGATTGGTGACTGAAGTAATTGGCCGTTGTAATAAAATCAAGAATTATGGGATTATGCGGATGGGGAATAATGAGGTGAGAACAGCCAGCAGGTGAAAAGGGATGGCTAATGCTGGGCGCTGGCTCGTTTCGTTTGCGTTTTCTGCTTCGTTCAATTGCTCGTGATGATTCGTGCAATCGTCCAACCAATCGATAATTCAAAAAAGTCAGGGTCCCTCCCCCAAGTCTGGGTCTCGGGGTGTGCTGTTGCGTGGTTTCTCGTTGCTGGTTTCTGGGTTCAGGCAGATCTGGCTGGGCAATGAATCGTTCGCGAATCTCACTGCACCTGGTGTCGAGATCACCGTCGAGTCGTGCGCCTTGGTTGGGTGGCTTGATCTTGGTATTAATAAACCCGCTCCTGCCTGTCGTTCCGCTGCAGGATTGCGTCCTTTCTTCACTCCGTCTCGTCTCCTACTTTTTTTGCTCTGCGAATTTCCCCTCAGCCTCTAGCGCGCCTGCAGTTGGATGTCATGCGACCACCGATAAAAACGGCTGCTGCAGTGGCTGGTTGGTAGGTTGTCGTTTGAGGAAGTTGGCAGGTGCGTAGCGCGCTTTTCTCGCTGGCGCAGAATCTCCCCTTGTCGAAGTCCAGTCCCACGTCAGAGAACTTGCAGGATCTTGATTGAGAAGAGAGCTCCGAGGGCTTCGCCAATATCCCGGTTTTCACGTTTGTTTGGCAAAAGTGGTTGTGAAGGGGGGAGACGCAGTCGAATGGGCGTCCCTTATCGCTGGTTGGCCGTTGGATGGTTACACCAAAATGATTTGGGCCAGGCGCGCAATCCGATGCTCGTGTGATAAGCCCACCACTTCTCTCCAGCGTCAATTCTGAAGAAGCAAGGGCAAAGTTGAGGAAAGACGTCGATTGGTAAAGAATGAGATGAAAGACGGGAGACACACCCCGATTGATGATCGGCAATCAGACAAGTGAATAAAGAGCAGCGACGGGAAGAGGCTGGCAGTTGATCCTTCTCTCTGCTAAAACCAACGGCCTTTTCCTTCCCCCTCTTCTCCTCCCTCAAATGCGACTTCTGCATTAAACAGTCCCCTTGGACGGTGGAGGGTGAATTTTGAGTTGGCCACTCAAATCGCTGCTCAGTCGAACCGGTTCGCAAGGGGTTCCGCAAAACAAGTGCGGTGTGGACTGCAAGAGCCGGGGTTGACGACTGCAAGTCGAAGGATCTTAAATGCACCTCACTACGAATGGCACGCCGCCACGCGAGGAGCGCTCACTCGGAATGTCAATCGCTGTCGTGCACTGTTCGAGGCCTTCAGAGAGTTGGAGGGGGAAACTTGAGGTGGACACATCGCAAAAAAGAAGCACACGATACTTGTAGGACACGGCACGCGGCAGCCAAATGCCCCGAAAGGGGAAGGAAGCTGGAGCTGATGAAACGGAAACCCAACCCCAATGAGAACAGGCCCCTGCGCTGAACTCGGTCACTCAACCCCACGACCTCGTTCCCCGGCCTTTGGTTGGCGGCATCGTCACATATCCTGGTCGTCAATATCTCCTTTTGCTGGGGGAGCCTCGCTTCACCTTCAACATGGCTCCAACAGGCCAGATTGCTTCCTTTTGATGCTCTTCCAGAAATTTCCAGTCTATGTAGGATATCTGACCGTGATTAAGCCACATATCAATGTTCATGCGAATTATACATCGCTCTCCACAGTACCCGTATCTGATGCAAATGCCATGCCTTGAATATCCCGATGCCCATGCCCATGCTGAGTGAACATTTCATAAACATGTCCATACGCCCAAAACACCCTCCAATCAGATGCACCTTGCCATTGCGTAACATGGCCCCGAGCGACGAGGCGTTTAGGCAGGGAAGCTCCTCTTGATGATAAAGAAGGATGCCAGCAGCAAAGCCGCACAGGTCATGAAGACCATGTTGCGATGACCGTCGCCTGTACATAAAGTCAGCATGCACGTTGAGTGTTCCTCTCGGAAGGAACGACTTGCCTTCTTCGTCAAGACTGTGCGCAACAACGACGAACACGTTGAGAGGCAGTCTCAGAAGACTGTACACACGCCCGCGAGTACTGTCCTCCACAACTTCGCTCTTTAAGAACGACATGCTTGGGAAATAGGCCCCAATGCATGCCTCGATCATGCAGAGAGCCCAGAACAGCAACTGCTCCTGTTCCAGCAAGATGGCTCCTGACAAGCAACCGCTAACGGTGAGGACCGCAATCATCAGGATAAGGGATGTCGTCCCCTTGGTGTGCGTCTTGGTGTAGAGGGAGAAGAACGCAGAGCCAGCCATCATGGAGCACATGAAACTCGAAAAGATGAGGCCAAAGGGCAGTTCTTCCGTTGAACCAGCCTTGGTTCTGGCACTCTTCAGCGCTGCGGACCAGAAGAAAACAAAGAGGTACATCGAACCCTCGAAGAAGGTCACTGTAAGACCCAAGGCCACGACGCGTGCGTTGGCCAAGATTGCCTGAATTCCACTCTTGACATCAGCCAGAGAACTTGACTGGCTATTCTGCAGGCCTCCGTAATTTTCCTTCCACGACTTGAGAATGAGCATGATGGCCGCAGCGGAGCACGCAGCGCTAGCCATGAACGGCCAGACGCGGCCACCGAGAAAGTTGACCAGGATGTCGCCAACAATGCCGGACAGGATCGCAACGACGGAGCTGATGGTGGTCATGTTTCCGAAGATGGCGCCCAGCTTGAGCTTGCTCTGGGACAGGCCGCGCTGGTGGTACTCGGTAATCAACCATGCCTCGAAGACGCTGTAAAGGAGAGTGGTTGAAATGCCGCCGGCAAAACGGCCGACGAACAGGATGAAGAGGTTGTCGGAAAGCATGGTTAGGCACGTCAGGATGTAGGTGACGCAGTACGTGAGGCAAGCGAGACGACGGCCGTATCTATCAGCGAGCTCGCCGGCAAAAGAGGCGGAGATGGCGCCAGAAACAAAGCCTGCGGCGTAGAGCGCAGCAACGACCTTCTCGGGTATGTTCTTCTCGTACTTGTAAATGGCATAGATGTGAGGACCCTACGGATGTCAGCTTGGCTCCCACGCACCAACCGTCGCCAACACGTTACCTGTAACCAATCCGCCGCCATCGCAAGGGCGTAGACAGGGAAATAGTCGAGCTGGAACTGGCGGGCAGCAGCCTTGGTGTCGGTTCCCAGGAGCGAGCCCTGGTGCTCGGCCTCCCCATCAGAGCCGTAGTCCGCACCGGAAGCCTCCTGCTTGAGCTCCTCAACAACTTCATCTTGCTGGCGCTGATACTGCCGGTACAGCAGGTAGCCATTGCCTGCCACGAAGACGGCGAGATTTAGCGAGTAAAAGTCCATGATGTCGAAGCCTCGGCCCTGTGATGGTGCTGTGGGCAGGTCTGGTGAGGATCGCAATGGGGATGTCGAAGCCTTCTAATAGATGCGGAGAACGCGGTGGCCCAACATTCCACGAGGCGAGGTTATCAGCAGTAGCTGCGCGTGTCTTGGGGATATCCTGACATTCAAGGTGTCTCAGTTGCCCTTCAGTAGCACCCCCAGATTTCCACTCGCAGAACTGGCGTGGGAGAAACTGAAGACACACAATTGAAGGTCGAGTGCAGGCGGCTGCATTTTTGAAAAAAGTGCCAGATGACGAGGGAAGGAGACAAATCTGATGGCTGTCCGTTTACCTGCAACGCTCTTTCCGCCCGACATCACGCTTGGCAGCTGCCGCCCGCGGCATGCAGAATCGCACTTTCCTGGAAACGACCATCAGTCAGCCGAAGCCGGCGATTTGAGTATAATAGAGCTGTCATTGTATGAGTCGGTGGCTGCTTGCACTATTGGATCTGCAGCACAGCTGCGAACATATGCCGATGAAGCGTCCCAATATACCTTGGTAGTTTGGCCGGTTCCTTTTCTTCCGTTCATGAGAGATGATATCCAGAGTTTAACCCAATTCTCAAGGCTGGCGTTCCAAGCCATCGGATCAGGCACGGGGAGGGAGAGCTGGGGCCAATTGAGACGCAGCTACTGTTCCCAGCCAGGGACATAGTCCAACCACAATTGGGAAAGGGAGAATAGGTAGATACTGGCTACCAGTCAGCCACGCAGGACTTGACAGCAGGGACTATTGAGACGGGCGATTGCACTTGCACATTCCTGTCAAGGGGGGAAACACTGCGTGCGTCTGGCATGCGCATTCGGGTGCGAGAAGAAGTCCTATGGCACGCTGATTGACCCCTTCAATGTCGTCTGCTTCTCACAAAAGAGATAATTATTGAGTGCCTTTTGAGACGAGAGATGTGACGTCTGCCTCGATACTCATGGGAACAGGGACGCGGGCCAATGAAATAGCTGCATCGCAGCATGAGAGGATAAGCTGGAGATCTCTCGTGATGTGTTGAATGTTACGTTTTCAAGACTTGGAGACCTGCACGCGCGGTTACAAATGAAATCGGTTTCGTCCTCGTCGTCTCCGTTCGCGACGGCTTCAAGATTCACCGCCCGGCACAGAACTTCCGGAGCACCGAAGCCACGCAACGAGCACGTCAGCCAACGTTGCCGGCCATCCAAGTCAACCGACGCGGCGGGAGTGGCTCTGTCCACGCGGACGGTATGAACCCACAACCTTCCATGTTCCATGGCAAGGGACTCGGACGTCGCCGGGGCCAATCCGGAGCTTTAGAGCAGCTCCGAGCCAGAGAGGCCCCACAAAGCGGACGGGGTTCAGAAGGGGCGGTGCATCGGCTCTCGCGAGTTTATCGTATCGACGTCGTAGCGGAGAACCGCAGGCGCTGTCTCCCATGCGTGGGGTCCCTGGCCAACAGAACACCGATCAAGCCGGTCACGGAGCCCACGACAGGATGAAGAAACAAGCGGCGCCGCGGGTTACCGAGCTACGAAGGAAACGCTCGGCCGAGATGGGGGTGCTTGCGCATTACACTAAGGTAGCCTGCGCTCTCAGGTGTCGGTGTGATGGGTGAAAATCGAGACAACCAACGCACGGGGGGTGCTCCGCCTTGGCCGCCTGTCGGTACTGCAAAACGGCCGGCATGTTCCCGGGGGTATTGACGGGACAACACCGCTCCGGGGCGGCGGGATGTCTTGGAAAGCGGGAAGCCTCGAACCGAAAAACTCAGGCTTTGGCGCTGACAAGAGCCACAAGCGAGCTCGCGAATGAGAGGAGGAGCGAAGCGGGCTGGCTGATAGACTGGCAGGATTCCGACCGGTCGGGGGACGGAGACTGGACGGGTACGGGGACGCTGGAGTGAACCCAAAAACAGTGCGGCTGAGCTGCGGAGGCCGATCAGAGAGACGAAGGCAGTAAGGGCTCCCCTGTCGAGCCTATCAGATGTCTCCGGGGCTCAGCATGGCTTTTGTGCTACGCCTCACCGCGCCTGGGTTGCCAGTGTGGAACGGGATTGTATTGTCCACCGTCCTTTGGCAGGCGGCGGGAAGCCTGCGTCAATGATGTTTCGCTGTTTCTGATCCTTGGGCAGGTACGCCAGGCCGGTTTGGCGATTGGCATTGGCAGAACGAAGCCAACATAGACATCGGCGAGGCTTTCTCTGCGGAATATCAAACAGCTTGTAGATGGACTGGACACTCTCGACACTCGACTAATCAGCGAGTGGTGGCCATTGGCGACTGCAGCCGGCGTCTTCCTTTTGCATTGCCGACCTGGAAATCTCAGAAAGAATAGCTTGAGTTTTTTGTTGGTTTATTGCTTGTTGGCGAGGGATGCAAGGCCTGGAGGTTGGATGACATGACCGAATCCTTTGCCCCACTTTGCTAAGGCAGCTGGGAGATGCGCATCAGCATTCTGTGGAACAATTGAATTACAGGACTCCCAGTCCGGGTGTGATCTCCCCAGCTGCTGTGTGTGAATGCCTTTCTTCTCAAGTCAGAATGTTGTTGGGAGCGGACGAGACGGCATCTTCGAACGACGGCTCGAAGAGATTTCTGTGGCTCGGAAGTTGTCGCCGAGGAAGTCGCACATTTTGGCAGGTCCCTGCCTGCCGTCCCGAGCAAATATTACATAAGAAACACATGGGGAAAGAGGGGCTCACGCCAGTGCTCATTGTGATTCGAACCTAATCTGGCGGGGTAAGCACGAATCAACGAAGAAATTGAAGGAGATGGCTGGATGGAATACGGCGTTTAAGAAAAAATAAAGATAAGGGAAAAAAAGGTACACCACCCAACAAGCCAACTGCACCACCCCCTGCCGAAGCCCAAATCCCAGGACAAAGGACCGGTTCGCCCTGTCGACCGAAAGGAGACGGCGATTGTGCCACGATTTTGATCAAACACTCGAGGGAGAGAAAGAAGGGTGGACCAGTGACCGCCCTATTCATGAGGGATTCCATGATTGACTTTCACGGCTGCTTCAAGCTGAAGGAGTCGGGAAGCCTGATGTTGCTGGTGGCGGCGGTAGACTGCATGTGGTGGGTTTCTTCCTCATGGAATCCTGAAAAGAGGTACTTCAGCGGTACAACCAGGAAGGAAAAGTCCTACGGAAAGTCCTGCATCCCAGGGCCACACAGAACCTGTGAGACCGTGCCGAGCCACGCTAGGTCTGTTTCTGTCGCGCGTATTCCACAGCAGGTCCAGCATGCAAAGATACTTTGGCCGTCAAGGGTCCGGCGGGCTGGCATCGCAACTCGGCTCGCGGCCGGGATAGACGAAACCAAGACGGGGTCCCACGAGACGGATGCTTAATTCTTTGCTAATGGAATGATGGTCAGAATCATGAATCTTTCGCAACCTGCATAGCAAGGTCGCGTTGGGCGTCAATTGTGGCCGTATTCTTCCTGTTGCTGCGCAATGATGCGTACATGGCCGTCTTGGCCAACAAGCCAGTTCAGACAGCCGAGGGCTTGCAGTAGTTTGTCGGCAGAACCGCAGCCGCTGCTGAGATTCCGCGAGGTGTCTTGAATAGGATACGGAAAGTGAGGAGGAAGGCTGCCACAGCACGCTGATAAACAAGGGTCTGCCGCATCTTCGCGGGATGGACAACACAATTCCCTGCCCTGAAATCCTTAACTCAACCTTAAGCTGGTTGCTGACAAAAGGGCGCATCCAGCGTCCCGGGAACCCCGTGTGTCGTCTCCACGAGAGTCGCAGCAGGATCTCCGCGTCCCTGTCCTTCTTTTCTGCCGTCGTTGCACTCTGTCAGCTGTCAGACATGTCCGACGAGAGGACAAGGTTGAGTTTCTAGGCATCGAAATTGTCTTGTTCCTGAATGTCATCAACGACAACTCTAAGCCTCCCCGGCGGGGAGAGAGTTCCTGTCTGCCCATTCGGTACTTGGTAAACTTCTTTCAACTTCTCGGGAAAGCGAGATGAGACGATTACTACGACTCAGATGCTTTGCTCGGCCCGTCGCCAAGTCGGCGCCGTATTGGGCGGTACAGGAAAGCCGTCCCTCCCCCACCACAGACGCCGTCCAATGTCTGCCGCGTCTGATACAGGCACCAAAGACGCAGTCTCAAGACAGGTGTCTGGTGTAGATAGAGGGACGCAGCAGGTTCACTGACAGGACAACGGCGATAGAGACAGGACGAAACCAACGCTGCTGTCTGACCGCTCAAGTCCTGGGTGTAATCCGGCGTGGAAGCTGTCGACTGCTCGGCGCAGGTCAGTGACAAGAGTCCTACGAACGTACGAACGCTGCTTGCTGACGACCAAGGTGAGAAGGGAAGTAAGTACCTCACGCGTACATACAGCTTTTCCCACCAGCACCGGCACCGCCCATCCAACGTACGTACCTTGCGTTTGGTGGTAGGTACCCAAAGACGGGACTCTCACGCTGCAGGCTGCAGCCAGAAGGCCAGTTTTAATTGTCGCGAGCCCAATCCAGTGGCAGGCGGCGGCGGCGTCGCTCAGCCTTACACTGCCCAGAAACGAGCCGGGGTAAGTCGTGGGAGTGGTTCCTCCACCAGGCGCACCCGCTGGCTCGTTTTAGTGCCGTCAGCTGCTGGCGCCAGTCCAGCCACCCTACCTACCAGGCCAGGCGGGAGGTGGGATGTAGGTAGGCACCTCAGGCAAGGTAGAGTCCCTGCAGAAGCATGCGGTGAGATACTTGCGGTGTCCTACAGCTACCCCACCCCGCCACCTATCGCGGACACTGAGGGAGCACAGGGCAGCTCAGCACCATGGACGACTCCAGCAGCTGGAGGTGCACCGGCAGCAGAGAGCACAGCGCTCACGCTGCAAAACACGACGGGACACAGAAACGAAGCACGGGAAGCAAGAAGTAGAGGCAAGCAGGGCAGGCAGAGGTAAAACAGCTCGAGAAACAATGCAAGAGATTCCTCAGTCTTGATTTCACAGTGTTCTGTCCGTTTATCCGAGTTGACGGTCCCCAATACTCGCTCCAGAACCTCGTATTGCCTCTCCCTCTCCACTATGAATTGAGGTACAAACATACCTGGGTACTGAGAAGGTGCCTCACCAACACCAACACCAGCAAGCAGCGACGGCCAACGGTAACATCATCATCATCATCATCGTCAGCATCCTCCTCCAGCCCGATCCTCGATCCCCAGCGGCAATCTTGTCCGTTGTCGGGAACCACCATCACGTCTTGTGCATAATATTTACTCTGCAGTTATTTACGGCAACAAACGCTAGGTATTCCGTCCACCTCGTTGCAAAGAGGTTGAATACGCGCAGAGGTATTCCTCCGTCCAGTAACCTCGCTTTGCCTCCTCCACCTCTCCCAAACCAAAACACATCCCGGTCGTCCCATCCCGCCTTCTGCTTTCGCTATTCGTTAGGTACCTACTCGACCTCTTCGTACCACCGTCCGCCGTCCACCGTCAGTCAATTCTCTTGCACGCACTTCATACAACTACCTGGGTACATTCTTCTTGGACAATACGGCTCCATTGAAGTCGTTCGCTGTCTGTTGCACCGCTCTCTACACCACCTGCATCATCCCCAGAAACGGAGCAGAATCTCATTCACAAAAGCGAAAGCAACAAGCGCCGGCCCACGTCGTCCACCTTCCTTGCCTTGCCTTGCCTTGGCCTTACGGTGCCACACTTACTTCGGCTTCCCTTCCACAGCCCACGCCCTCGTCGCTCCCCCTCGCTCCTTCCCCCCGCCAGGGAAGCGAGAGAAAAAAAGCAGCACACGGCCCACGAATACGGCCCACCCCCTCCACCCCCCATCCTCGTTCCGTCGCTGCGTCTGCGTTGCGTTGCGTTGCGTCCACCTCGCACTCCTCACGCTGCTGCTTGCTCACCACGGGTCACCCATTCCCAATTCCCAGCCCACCAGTCCAATCCAGTCCAGCCCGGCCCAGTGCACATTCTATTTTCTCACTCCTCACTCTTTCCCACACGTTCTCGTCTGGTCCATCCGATCAGTCCTGTCAAACAGCCCCCAGAACCATACCGTCACAGCCCGCCAACCTGTGTGTGCCTAGTGCAGAGAGTCCGGAATTGCAGACTACCACCACCTGGGAGAGAGACAGAGAGAGACAGAAACAAAGTGACAGACGGAAAGGAAGAGAGAAGGACAAGTCCTGAGCTACCTACAGAGGCCCGTCCGTCGTCCTGGCTTTCACCCACTGCCTGACTCTCGCTCCCGACTCCCGTCTGTTTCCCGTCTCTCACTATCCGTCCACACGGCGCGCCGTGACTTGACTGCGACTTGACCACCACCCCCTCCCCCCAGCCTACTGCCTGCTCCATCCCATCCTTACCTTACTTGTCTTGTCCTGCCCATCCTGTCCTGTCCTGTCCTGTCCTGTCCTGTCCTGTCCTGTCCCCAGAAGCAAAAGCACAGCACAGCACAAGCACCGGCGGCAGCAGCAGCAGCGCCCACCTCTGGAGGAGTCCTAAGCCCAAGGTCTAAAGCACAAGCCTGCGCCCAGGACCAGCCCGGCGAGACCACCACCACACGGCTGCAACCCAAACCGAATCGATATACCCTCTGCTTGTCCTGCCCACCTGAGGCCCGAGTCCCTTTTCCTCTCCCCTCTTCCCTCCTCTTCTTCCCTCCTCCATACCACTTCCCTTATGAGCTTTTCCAATTCCCGCCTGAAAGGCTTTGGTTTCGGTAAACGCAAGTCAACTGCCAGCATCCAGACGCCAGACCCGAACCAGACCCCAAGCCCGACCCCTCCTCCCCAAGGCCACCCGTCCGGCGCCCCTCAAATACCGCAGCAGATCCCCGTTCGTCCTGGCTCGATCGCCTCGACCTCTTCCGCCTCTATCGCTCCTATGAATCACCCAGGCGCCGGGAACCGACCACCGAGTTATTCGGCAAACTACCCTCAAGGCGGCCCTCCTCCCATCGGCCGCACAAGCCCGTTGACGAACCAAGGCCCGACGAGAACCCCGCCTAGCCAAATGGTCGGCGGTCCCCCTCCCATCAACACCGGCGCTCCGGTCGCCGGATACCCCCCTCAGCTCCCTCCTGTCGGCGGCCCAGGACATCCCATGGGTGGTCCTCCTCAGTACGGCGGTGGCGGCGGTGGCTACCCTCCCCCGGGTCCTCCTGGCCCTCCCGGAGGCCCTATGGCGCAATATCAGAGAGGCGGCAGCGCGGCCGAGGTTGAGGGCAACAGCAGGAGCAAGGCTCAGCTGATAGTCGGTATCGATTTCGTACGTGGACACAGGAGAGAAGTGCGGGGGTGACCGGGCTTGCTGACATGACTGCCAGGGTACAACGTTTTCCGGTGTGGCTTTCGCTTTCGCCACGAACAACGAGGCTAAGGAGGATATTATTACGGAATGGCCCGGCGCCGGATCATACACAAAGCAAAAGGTTCGATCAAGGAGGCACTGAATTGGTGCGGTCAATCGCAGCTGACAAAACTCGACCTAGATTCCCACGGTCCTCTACTACGATCAGTACCAGAAGGTTGTCGGATGGGGTCCCGATATTGCGGATGCCCTCGCGCCTACTGGGTACCCGAAACCCGGTGTGCAAAAGGTGGAGTGGTTCAAGCTGCAGCTGATGCTTTCCGGCAACACATATATCGACCCCATCAACCTGCCTCCTCTGCCTCCTGGCAAGTCCGAAATCGATGTTGCGGCCGACTACCTCTTCAAGCTCCGCCAGGCCATGCGCTCGGCGCTGCAGAAGACGTTGGGTGAAGTGTTTAACCGTGAGGAGAGAAACATTCGGTACTACCTGACAGTGCCTGCTATTTGGAACGATGCTGGCAAGGCCGCCACCAGAGCCGCTGCTATTCAGGCCGGTTTCCTCCGAGACGAGAACGACAACCGCCTGACCCTGGTTTCCGAGCCCGAGGCGGCGGCAATCTTCTGCTCCAAGACTGGCCTTCTTAACTTGAAGGTTCACGACGCCGTCCTGATTGTCGATTGCGGCGGTGGTACAGTCGATTTGATTGCCTACGAAGTCGAGGATGAGAACCCCTTTACGGTGGCCGAGTGCACGGCTGGATCTGGTGACTCTTGCGGTTCAACAGCGCTCAACCGTAACTTCAGCAACATTCTGCGCACCAAGATCCGTAAGATGAAGCTGCCCGACGGATCCAAGACGGCCGGCCGTGTGTACGCCAAGTGCATCATGGATTTCGAGAACCGCATCAAGGCCGACTTCCGTAATAACGGTCAGAAGTGGGCTGTGGATGTCGGTATCGAGGCCGAATTCCCCGAGGCTGGTATTGAGGAAGGTTACATGACCTTCACAAACGAGGAGATTCTGCAGTGCTTCGAGCCTGTCGTAAACCGCATTCTGGAACTCGTCAGAAACCAGATCATTGCTATCCAGGCTCAGAACCGCACTCTGCAGAACATTTTGGTTGTTGGAGGTTTCGGTGCCTCCGAGTACCTCTTCCAGCAGATCAAGCTCCACGTTCCTCCTCAATTCCAGTCCAAGGTGGTGCGTCCCATGGACTCCGTCGCTGCTATTGTCAAGGGTGCCGTTACTGCCGGTATCACGGAGCGCGTCGTCACCCACCGTGTTGCTCGTCGTCACTATCTCATGGCCACTCTCCAGCCCTTCAAGGAGGGTTACCACCCCGAGGCCTACCGCGTGCCGTCCCTCGACGGCAAGGACCGTTGCAAGTTCACCAGGCAGATTTTCGTGCAAAAGGGCCAGAAGGTCAAGATTGGCGAGCCTGTCAAGGTTTCCTTCTTCAGACAGGTCGCCCCTGGTGCTACCCTTATGTACGAGGATATCCTCTACGCCTGCGATGACGATGTTTGCCCCGAATACACCAAGGATCCTCGTAAGTGTATTCCCTTCACAATCCGACCCAGCACTCGCTAACCCCATGATAGGTATCAAGGAAGTCGTCACTCTGACCTCTGATCTTTCGCGCAAGAACCTCGAGAAGGACTTCGAGAGGATGGACACACCACAAGGCACATTCTACCGTGTCTACTTTGACATTTACCTGACTCTTGACGGATCCGAGTTCAGCGCAGAGCTGGTCTGCCAAGGCGAGGTCATGGGCCGCTGCAGAGCGCGCTTCAGGTAAAAATGGCGGAA
The DNA here is from genome assembly GCF_026319265.1 of Colletotrichum chrysophilum. Lineage (NCBI taxonomy): Eukaryota > Fungi > Ascomycota > Sordariomycetes > Glomerellales > Glomerellaceae > Colletotrichum > Colletotrichum chrysophilum. Next base: position 9,754 of record NW_026517516.1, on the reverse strand, counting down.
TTTGGGGGAGAAGAATGATAATCTGTTTGCCGGCTTGCGTTGGGCATTTCGTTTCCATACACTCGGATGATACCTCGAAAAGGTGAAGGAGCAGGAAGGGCAGCCGAGGCTAATAATGGCCAAGAGTATATATCTTACGAAGAGACCTCCCAGGACTGACTACTGGAGATGAGGACTGGACTCTGGGAGGCTTTTATTACGACACTGAAAGATGATGGCCTGTAGTCCACTGTAGACGCACGACATTCCCAGCATGGGACAAATCAAGTTTATTGAAGACCAAGAAGGTTGCAACAGCTGCCCATCTGGAACGTGCAAGGTTATTTTCCTGTCTGTGAGCCTGAAGATATCGCCGGGTCGATGCAGGGTTGAAGTCAACGCCAGATCTTGGCCAAGAAACAAGCTACGATGCCCGGCACGACTCTGTGGGCTTCACTCTGCCACCACGTGGTGAGTCAACGTTCCCCATGTTGGCCCTTGACATTCTCAATGGCATCTAAAGTGATATGATGACGGCAAAAGAGCAACGATACTGAGGCTGTGTGGGAGATAGAGGACAGCTCATGGGAAGGTACAGTCCCACAGTCCGGCGGCAAAGCAGTACTTGTCGTGCTGACCGCTTCTAACAATTCTGGGCACAGCCACATCAGCTTGCAGGTGGAGCTGAGGCCAGAACGGCGCGGGGCAACAAGCCAAGCAGGGAAGGCCCCGGTCGTTGGCTACCCGAAATGGACCCTGCAGTTCCAACGGGAAACTGGGCAGCCAGTTGCACCTGCGTCATCGTCTGAACATGAACCGCTGAGAGGTTCGACCCAAGGTCCGGCCCTGCAACTGCAACGTCGACAAGCGCCGGCGGGCAGGCGACGATGGGATGGGTTGGTGCTCCCCATCGGCTGCTGTTGGAGGCAGCGGCTCTCTAGTGCCCCCCTTTCCATCGCGTGTGTCGAGAACGTGAGAACGGCATACAGAACCATTTCCATCTTCAACAACAGGCGTGCGAACCTGTAAACACCCTATCCGCCTCTCTGCATCGCTAGCTCCACGAATACCCTCTTTAAGCGCCTGAAACAGTCTTTTTACCTTCTGCCCTACGACCCAGTTCCTGATTCACCCGTCCAACCAACCTGCAGCTCCCACCTGGCACCCTCTGACGCTATATCGCGTCGACAGGGATAATCAGGTATTGGCCCTGGATCAAGCAGGCCGATCACCTCTTGGGGCCTTGCCGCCCCTTGCTTCCATTCGTTCTTTCGACGACACGCTGTACGTCACTCGGCGCAGGTCCGTTGCGAGCTATTGGCGGCACCAAATCACCACCTCGCAGAAGCCGCCCGTATATCCTTGCCCGATCGTCGTCTCGCCGGACCATGGAAGCTTGGGGCCTCTGAACCATGAACTGTTGCACCATTCCAGCATAGACCACACCTTTACTCTTGCAAGTCACGAATCGATATCGCTGTTGATTCTTGCAATCATTCTTCTTTGTTTGAACTATCTGGGTATTCGACCGCAGACGACCGATACGCAGACAATGAGACAGGCGCCGTCGAGGAAAGGCGACAGGCGCTCAACGGCATCCAGCAGGAACGTCTTCGTTGCGCTGGCCCTCGCGTCGCAGCTCCCAACCGCCAATGCCATCGTCTTCCCAAGCACACATCCGAATTACAAGACCGACTACTTGTCACTGAACAAGCGTTACAACCCCGCCAGGCGAGGCCCACCTGAGGATTGGAACGGGAGGATACCCTTGAAGATCACAAACACATGTTCAGAACCGATCTGGCCTGGCATCACGACGCAGCACGGCGTCGGCCCCGGCACCGGGGGTTTCGAACTTGGCGCGGGTGAAAGCCGGGACCTGTGGGTCGGTCCAACATGGCAAGGCCGAGCGTGGGGAAGAACCAATTGCACTGTCAATGGGGAGTCGGCTGGTTGCACAACGGGCGATTGCTTCGGAAAGCTTAACTGCGAGTTCAGTGTAAGTTACCATGGTTCGCGCGGTACTGTGAGATACTAATGAGGACAGGGCGCCGTTCCTGCAACACTAGCCGAGTTCAACTTGGCTGGCGGCGTTTCTGGGAGACAGACCTTTTACGACATCTCCCTCGTCGACGGCTACAACATCCCCGTGGGCATCAATTACATCCCCGCCGACAACACCTCGTACATTCCGCCAAATCTGACCAATTGTGCCTGCATCGCCACGGCCGGTCTTTTGTCAAATACCGCAGCGAGTGGTACTGTTTATACCAACTCCACCTACCCCGTCCCGTGGGAACCGACCGAGACGAATAACAGCGCTCGAGATTGGTGTCCTTGGCCCCTTCTTTCCATGCCACCGGAGAAGCCTGGTGATGGTGTCTATCCTTACCCCGATGACAACATCATGCGTCCCGACTTTAGCCCGTGCAAGAGTCAATGTGCCGCCACCAACTCAGATGAGGACTGTTGCATAGGATCGTGGCACGACCCCAACAAGTGCAAGCCGGGGTTGTACTCGAAGCATGCCAAATCGATTTGTCCGGACGCTTACAGTTTCGCCTTTGATGACCAAACATCGACTTTCATTATCCCATCCGGCGGCGGCTGGGAGGTCGTCTTTTGTCCGGCGGGGAGGAGTACCAACATCCTTCGCACCATGGGACCCCAACTTTTCGAGCTTGCGAGCGCCGGATACTTGAGCCAGAAGAACTTGGATCTGGTTAAGAACCTCTCCTACATAGAGTCGCAGAGTGAGAAGAATGCCGCTCCGGGTGTGGCGTCCAAGTCGGCATGGGCCGTCTGTGCAGCGGCTGTAACCGCTCTGCTGATGGCTATCTGAGCGATTTGGCGGCCTTTCTCTTCGTTTCGAACATGACGGGCAGGACCCGCGCAATGAGTCATGTTTTGCTTTTGGATTCAAGCATTGGGATACCCTAGAACGATAACACGAGCCGTGGAACGAGAAGTACGAAGTAGACGATAAAGATAGGACTCGAGGGTGTGAGTCGACAATGACAACAGCGAACATTTCTTTCCTTCACGTACCTAGAACTTCCATACCCTGTATCAAACAATAGATCAAGTGTATACTCAGCTTTGGGTGCCTTGTGAATGTTTTGGTTTGTTTCCTTGATATTGGTATTTGACCTTTCTGATTGTAACTTTGAGAAAGTAGTTGCGTCTTCCGGTGAAGACTTAGTCTCAGGTACGTCGATTTTGGCTTTCGGGTCCGGTATCCGACGCAGTGGCACTGGAGCGGCGGCTCCGATCCAGCTGCATACATCCAGAACTATTCTCTGCGTCTTGCGTTGACGGCGCTCAGAAACTAGTATTTTTTTTGAGACCGCCTATTTTTCCTGTGCTATGTCGACTACTTTTCCTGTAGCTATTCTACTTTATCGTCGTACTTTAATATTCGTCGTCGCTTTAATAGTTATTATCGCTTCTATTATCGTCGTCGTCGTCGTCGTCGTCGTCGTTATCTTCGTCGTTATCTTCGTCGCTACTACTATCGTCTCGGATAAGAGTAATGAAGTACATAGGAAATATAGCCGCGCAGGCACAGGAAAAATAGGCGGTCTCATTTGTTTTACACCCAATAAAGATGATCTCCAAGTAAAGTGATCGATGCATTGATAGTTCATGTACAAATCGTAGTCTCATACTCCCCTCCTTCTCAACCTTCCCGTCTAGGCCGGTACAGGTACAGGCAGGCCACCAGTGGAAACTTCTCACAATGATGATGGCCTTTGAACTCCTTGCCATCTCAGACTCCTTGCCATCACTCCCAAGCAAAGGACCATATGAAATGTCTTTATGATATTTTTTTGTTTTGCGAAAAGACTTCCCTCGAGGGTTGATGAGACGGCGACGATACCTTAGTCTAACATGTGTTTCTCCCCCCCAATCACCCCGTTACGCAACTTGTACCAAGAAATTGACTTCTCCCGTGAATCTGGTTTTGTTTGTACTTCCCGTCCTGTATCTCACGGCTTTGCGTTCTCTCTCTCTCTCTCTCTTCTCCCCGAATACCCGCCCGGACGGAGGGATAGCGCGTCCTCTCCAAATGCAAGATATGCCGGAAGTCTTCCCTTCGTCCTCTCGAATGCAATAAAACTGACAATCCACTCAAACCATCGTAGCCGTAGCAGCCGTCATCAGCCCCTCCTGGCAGCTCTCTCCTTCCGCCTGCGCTCCCACTCGGCCCTCTCCTCGTCGTCGCTCCCACTGAACTCGGCGTCATCGTCGCTCTCGTCGTCCTGCACGGGCGGTGCCACGTGGTTGGGGACGGGGGGCGCCTTGCCCTTGGGGGCCGCAGCGGAGGAGTCGACGTTGATGAAGTCGCCGGCGTTGAGGGAGGCGTACTCGTGCTTCTGGATGAGGTCGCGGAGGGCGGTGTTGCGGGGGTCGACGAGCTGGAGGGCGGTGAGGCCGCCCTTGTTCTTGACGCGCGGGTTGGAGCCGGCCTCGAGCATCATGTCGACGAGGGCGTTGCCGAACTCGCGCTGGGCGGGGGGTTCCGAGTTGATCCAGCGGATGGCGGTGTGCAGGGGCGTGTCGCCCTCGAGGCGGTTGACGGGGTCGCATTCGAAGTTGGGTTGGTCGAGGAGGAGGTCGATGATCTCATCTGCGGGAGGACGGATGTGTTAGCGGGATGGTACAGGAGTGTGAATGTGGAGGAAAGGGTATGTATGGGTTTGGAAGAGAGGAGTGGTGGTGGGATGGGTTCAGCGTACAGTTACCCCGCGAGGCAGCTTCGTGGTAGAGGTGGTTTCCCATGACGGTGGTTGTCTCGTTGAGGATGCGGGAGAGCTCGTCCTCGTCCTTGATGTCGGCGACGACTTCGTTGAAGAGGTCGGTGTTGTTGCGGCGGCAGGCCTCGATGAGGATCTCCTTGACGGAGGCGCCCTGCGTTGGGTTTGGTGTCAGTCTACCCCTCCTTGGATTTTGGGCAACAGGCAGATTGGCGACATGAGCGACTTACCTCGTGTTCCTCGTTGTCACCCGCCATGATCAGTAGGCCCTCGCGAAGGTATTGACGTCGTTGAGATTCCGGGGGAGAGATGTGTTTCGAAATGGCACCGTACTGGAGTGGGATGGGCGCAGGTAAGGTAAAGGTAGGTTCGGTTGGTGGGGTAAAAGTTGCGTTCGTTTGTCGGTGAAGTCGGAGGAGGAGGGGCTCCTGCGTTGCGTTCGTTCGTTCGTTCGTTCGTGTAAGGTAAGGTAGGCCTGGCTGCGCTACGTAATTTGCCCGTCGCAATGGGAAGAAAATCGCGAAATGCAAATGTGCCCAACGAAAGGATGCAGATTTCGCGCGCACACAAGGCGAGACAGAGACAGTTGGACCAGGCAGATGTATATCCCGTCAAAGGTACAGGTGTTCGGCAGTGGTGGTTGGCCTAGATCTGGGTCAAGGGGACGTAATTGGGGGAGACGAGAGGTGTTTGGCTGGGAAGACCCGGGCCCAGGAGGTGGCAGTGAGATCTACCGACCCCTGGAGGCTGTCTTCTTTTAGCGGGTGTGGTACGTAACCGCCGGCGGCTTACAGAGGACAAAGGATCGCTGTAACAGCTCACAGTGGTTGGAGTGCCCCGCCGGTAGGCGCTAATTGTCGAGGGGACGGGTAAGGCGGGGGAGCGATGGAAAGGATAGAGGGGCACGGAGATTTATTTGGGCGGGATCCGGCGGGATGAGTCCCGTCCAGTCCAGGTCCCAAGGTGAGTGATGGATGCCAAGCTTTTCTCGGTGGTGAGTCTTGACCGAGGTGTGACTTCGTCGTCCCCCACCGTCGCATCTCGACCCGCTGAATTTTCTACGATCACCACAGTCACCGAGACATGCTTGCTGCGCATTCGCACTCCCCTCAATAGCAGCAGTACTACAGCCGCCGCATTATCCACACCTCCCACCTGACACGCTGAAAAGCTCCAGCCGCCAACATGTTGCTCTGTAAGTCCCCCGTCTCCTTTACGCGACGACACCGACTAACGTTATGCCTCGCCAGTCTGCCCCAACTGCGCAAACATCCTGACCGTCTCCGCCTACGCCGGCGTCCGCAACCGCCTCGAGTGCCGCACCTGCCCCTTCGAGCACGCCATCACCGAGCCAATCTATTCGCGCCGCGAATTCGAGCGCAAGGAGCGCGAGGACGTCTTTGGCGGTCCCGGCGAGTGGGACAACGCCGACAAGGCGCGCGCACAGTGCCCCAAGGATGGATGCAACGGCGAGGAGGCGGCTTTCTTCCAGGTCCAGATTCGGTCTGCTGATGAGCCTATGACTACATTCTTCAAGGTACGTCGCTGTTGGTGTCGTGTAGGGCTAAAGGATGCTAACATAGTACAGTGCATGACTTGCGGAACGAGATGGAGAGAGAACTGAAAAGGATGTTGTCGTTGGTCTACACTACTTCGCATTGCGTGGCGTTGGGGAATATTCATTTGCTTTATTAGAGGCGCGATTGATGCGCCTGGGAGAGGGTATCGAGGGGTCTTCTGCCTTGCTCTCTAAAACCGGTTTAATAAGACCCTGTTGGAGGCCCGGCCGTCGCCAGCCTACTTGACGCCATTTCCCATATACCTGTCTGACCTCTGTGCGCTACGTCTGTATTGGCATTGATGTGCATGCTTCTCGCGCTCTTCCAGAATCGGCGACAGTGATCGCCCTACGCAGGCCACAACATGCGGCCGCGGCGCCATAGGGCTCTGTAGTTTTGACCCCAGCTCTGGCTCGCATCCATTTACCCATAATGCTGAGATCAAATGCGCCTGGTTCCCGCCGCGGCCCAAGACATGTAAGGGTACGCTTTGCGTCCCCAGAACGCCGTCGTGAGATTCAACAGCCCGAATCCGCGTCAATTCTGTCATCGTTCGTCCTACGCCTCAAGCCTCGCTGCGGTGCCACTCCACCGGCGCCTTCATGCCGTCTTCAATCAGCCTCAACACGAGATCGGGACTAATGATATCCTGTCGGAACTGCTCCTGCTGCAGCAACTCGAGGTGCTTGAGCGTAGGGCCGGGGTACATGATGTACTTGAGGTAAGGCGGACGGGTCCAGTATTGCAGGTAGGCGAGGTACGCGACGAACTCGGGGCGGGTGAGCAGCTTCTGGGTGGCGAGGTGGTTGAGGTAGTAAGGGTTCGCGAGGGATTGGACGAACTGTTGGTGCGACGGTTAGTGCTGTTCGCGACGATGAGGGCGGGCGCGAAGAGAGGGGACGACATACCTCGAGCTCGATCTCGAACCGCGTGTGGCCGCCGTAGACAGGCTCGTTTTCTGCGGGCGGCGCGGGCGGCTGAGAGGGTGTTTGTTGGGGTGCGGTGGCCATGTTTGCGGTTGCGATGCCGATCGTGGTGGATGAGGGAAGAAGGTTGGATGGCGTTGACGGGTTGGCGTGGGTGTGGTTCTGAGCTGGGAACAGGGTTCGGGCTAGCTCTGGAAGCGCGATAGTTGAGGACCTTGCTGTAGTTCCACAATGTCGCGACGACGATTTGAAAGAGTTCTTTGCTGTTATCACAAAGAATCATACAAGCTTTGGTAGCAATTTATTGCCAATTGAGACGTTTCTGAAGAAAATGATATGATTAAAGTCGAGGGAAACAGCTATGGAACTTCAGTGATAGTAGTGCTTCACTAACATTAATTTCGGTGAAGGGTCGGTGAGCTGCAGGAGCTTTCGTGGGGAAGTTACCAGGTCCCCTGCACCAACATCAGAGACACCCTTCTGCAGCTCAATACCGAGCCTTGGGCATCCCACGATTTGATCCATGAGCTTAGGTACGCAGGACAGACCTTATTCAGATTTCAGTCGGCATTACAGATTCAATGTTCTAAACAGAAGAAGAAGAAAAAGTCAAAAGTTCGGTTCTTGAACTCGTCAGTTCAAGAACCCATGAAAATCCAACCAAGACGTCTCTTGAGGTTTTCTACCATTCTTTAATCGGACCGCTGGACTAAGCGGGACGGAAGAGGGGGTAGGGGGTGTCTCTCGACCGTCGGATGACAGCAGGCAGGAAAAGCTCCTTTATCAAAGACGGGATGGAAGGGTTTGGAATGTGGGTGAAAGGTGAAGGTGAGGTGAGGTGGAAAGAGCCATTGGGAAGGAGGGGTGAAAGGAAGGGGCGGCCCAGGGCAGACCTCTCACCCGAATCTTCAGTAGTTATCATCATGATCAATCGCAGTCTGCGTCAGATACAATCTGCATTTACTCCGGTCTCTTTTCTCAAATGCTTGATGCGACGGTGCGCTCACTTGATTGCTTTTTCAGACAACTTTCATCATTCAGGTTGAAAATTCGGGGCACGGGATACTTCAGAGACTAGGTACGTTTCAACAACTCTGATATCTCAGATTTACCCTGTTGACCAGCTAGATCCTGTCGACGGATCGCCTCACAAACACTCAGTAACCCCTTCCGCGTCTTAATTTACTACATGTACTCATATTCTTTCAAGCCGCCTATTTTTCCTGTGCTAGAGTGACTACTTTCCCTGTGGTAGCATACTATGTTTTACCGTCGTCTTCATCGTCGTCGCTGCCATTGCTGTCGTCGTTTTCTCTACCTCTATGTCGTTATCAGCGTCTTCACTGCTATTGTCGTCGTTGTCTTCAATAAGAGCAATTGAGCATACAGTAGTCACTCCAGCGCAGGAAAATCAAGCGGTATCATTCTTTATATCTTAGAAATCATTAACCTTGCCGAAGTACCTAGGCTCCGTCTTACAAGATCGTAAGCAGAACCAGCCCATATTCCGCATGTTAACGTGCTTCCATTCTCTTTAGATAAAGCAGCACTAGGCCTAGCTTCATATCGACTGGATCGCAGGGCCAAATGAAGAGACTTCAGCTACAAGAGCAAATACTTTGTCTCATTTTCAAGCTTGGTAGTTCAGCAAACACTCTGATCAGCAATGTACTGCGTCGAATGGCCATTGGTCAAGTATTTTCACACCTCTTTTTTCACAAATACAAACCAGTAAGTTGAAATAGAAGAGTTCATAAGTGTCTTCATTAAGATGAAACAGCTTGATCTTTCGAAAATGATCACATATTATCCAGGAAATGCGCATGTTATCTTCACCGCTTCGTCGGGTGACAATTTCAAGCTTGGACTAGCAAGACGCTTCGAGAATGAGCGAAAAATCAAGAGAAGGTCAATAAGATTAAAAATCAGGCTTTCAAAAAGCTCCATGGATGGTGAAGTTTGTTATCTGCACAGCTAGTGGCGCTCAGATGGAAAAGCTGACGCCGACGGTAGAACGCAACACGATCTTGCTTTTGATTTACAACAATCATTTAGTATTCCTTTTTATTACTCACGACTTGTAATTTGAGTTCCAACATATGATGTCCTATGAAATGAAACGCAAAGCGTACTTAATTAGACGGGATAAAAGTTGCCAAGTTGTTTGGGAATAATACAAATGTCAAAAAGCAGTACTTGTCGAGCTTCTCGTCTTGTTCATGCTGTTCTAGCAGTTTGACCACAAAGACCTGAGGCCCCAAGAGGAGCCATGAATCCAGGAAGATATATGAGAAGTTCAATTGAGCATGATTATCATGAAATGGTTGGGCTCATGAAATGTCAATACCTTTCATTACGATTCTTGCGCCGTCTAAGTTGATGTAGGAGCTATGTGCAAAGGGTTGGTAGGAGCAATGTTGCAACTCGTACTTCCTTTCTCAAATGAGAATCCTCAGATGAGGAAGGAAGGTTTCTTGTTCATCTCAGCTGCATCTACATGTCCTTTTATCTTCGACCCTGATGTCCTATCCCT